>NC_074704.1:5550899-5725654 GCF_029448725.1 Salvelinus fontinalis
TGGAGGTGGTGCTGTATACAGTGCATTCTGAAAGTAGTCAGACCCCTTGACTTTTTTCCATGTTTTGTTACTTTAAAGCCTTATTCTAAAATTGATCAAATTATTTTTTTTCCCTCTTTCATTTAGCTAATTTATTTGGCACACCTGCATTTGGGGAGTTTCTCCCATCCTTCTCTCCAGATCCTCTCTAGCTCTGTCAGGTTGGATGGGGAACATTACTGCACAGCTATTTTCAGTTCTCTCCAGAGATGTTAGATCGGGCTCAAGTCCGGGCTCTGGCTGGGTCACTCAAGGACATTCAGAGACTTCTACCGAAGCCACTCCTGCGTTGCCCCCAAAATCATGTTCTTGTGTCCCCACCTAAAGTACATCTTGGTCAACCAAGAGTCGTCTGTTCTTTCTACCAAACGATTGGTTGAAATGTTATAACATGTATTTTTCCATATATAGACACACCCCATGTGTTTTAATTAAATCAACTATATGTACTGAACTGGTCTGATGCTTTAAGCACGCTGTTTGATTAAATAATTAAGACACACAAATGACTCGAGGGAGCCAGAGATCAAGTTAACCTAACCAGAAGAGAGAGAAATTCTGCCGTTATGCTCCTGAAGTTTCCTGTAATGGGCTACGCCAGCGGTCGGCAACCTTTTCCATTTGGAGTGCCAAGTTATCTGACCATTTCTACCAATCCGCGTGCCAGTTATGATTTTCATATAAACATTTTCGTGGAACAGTTTCATTTAATTTATAGTAGTATCTCAAAATCATTGTCTGTGGTTAATCTACATTTAATCTAAATTAAAATTATACAAATCTAAAAGTGACTTTCACTGCCATTGCCAACTATGTAAAAATAGCCTACATAAAGCCAACAAATAAAAACATTGCAGCCTGCAGGTAGAAAATATCCAAAAATCACATTTGCTGCAAATGGCCTGTCTACAACGATCTTGAAACATTGTATCAACTATCACCTGGGTCGGCCCAAAACTCGAGATAGCGAGCTTGCAACATTGTATAACATATTCTGGGCTGTTAGTTTCCCGCGCCAGTGAGTTCGGGACAGACACAGCTGTTGGCTATTTGTGCAAAGGATAAGAAGTAATTGGGTATTTTATGACATTTCCACTGGATCAGAGCATTACATTTTTCCTTTTCATGCCGAGTGGTTATTGAAAGGGTGAGAGCTGGAAATATTTTTAAAATACTTTGAGGAACTATTGTCATTTGCAATTGATTTTGATTAGACTTTGTTTATTTTCTGTTTGAGGTGAATAAAACATTACTTTGAAAAGCTCCACAACTCATTAGTGGTGGTGCGTTAAGACAATCAGAAATACTATCAGACATCCCCAAATGGGTACATTTATAGGCCTACATTTGCGCGCAGGACAGGTAGACTAGTCCTACTTCTATATGTGTAACCAGGTAGACTAGTCCTACTTCTATATGTGTAACCAGGTAGACTAGTCCTACTTCTATATGTGTAACCAGGTAGACTAGTTCTACTTCTATATGTATAACCAGGTAGACTAGTCCTACTTCTATATATGTAACCAGGTAGACTTGTCCTACTTCTATATGTGTAACCAGGTAGACTAGTTCTACTTCTATATGTGTAACCAGGTAGACTAGTCCTACTTCTATATATGTAACCAGGTAGACTTGTCCTACTTCTATATGATGTAATACCATCAGACATCCCCAAATGGGCACATTTGTCAAATCAAATCAAATCAAATTTTATTTGTCACATACACATGGTTAGCATATGTTAATGAGAGTGTAGCGAAATGCTTGTGCTTCTAGTTCCGACAATGCAGTAATAACCAACAAGTAATCTAACCTAACAATTCCACAACTACTACCTTATACATACAAGTGTAAAGTTATAAAGAATATGTACATAAAGATATATGAATGGGTGATGGTACAGAACGGCATAGGCAGGATGCAGTAGATGGTATAGAGTACAGTATATACATATGAGATGAGTAATGTAGGGTATGTAAACATAAAGTGGCATAGTTTAAAGTGGCTAGTGATACATGTATTACATAAAGATGGCAAGATGCAGTAGATGATATAGAGTACAGTATATACATATGAGATGAGTAATGTAGGGTATGTAAACATTATAATTAAGTGGCATTGTTTAAAGTGGCTAGTGGTACATTTTTACATAATTCCATCAATTCCCATATTAAAGTGGCTGGAGTTGAGTCAGTATGTTGGCAGCGGCCGCTAAATGTTAGTGGTGGCTGTTTAACAGTCTGATGGCCTTGAGATAGAAGCTGTTTTTCAGTCTCTCGGTCCCTGCTTTGATGCACCTGTACTGACCTCGCCTTCTGGATGGTAGCGGGGTGAACAGGCAGTGGCTTGGGTGGTTGTTGTCCTTGATGATCTTTATGGCCTTCCTGTGACATCGGGTGGTGTAGGTGTCCTGGAGGGCAGGTAGTTTGCCCCCGGTGATACGTTGTGCAGACCTCACTACCCTCTGGAGAGCCTTACGGTTGTGGGCGGAGCAGTTGCCGTACCAGGCGGTGATACAGCCCGACAGGATGCTCTCGATTGTGCATCTGTAGAAGTTTGTGAGTGCTTTTGGTGACAAGCCGAATTTCTTCAGCCTCCTGAGGTTGAAGAGGCGCTGCTGCGCCTTCTTCACAACGCTGTCTGTGTGGGTGGACCAATTCAGTTTGTCCGTGATGTGTACACCGAGGAACTTAAAACTTTCCACCTTCTCCACTACTGTCCCGTCGATGTGGATAGGGGGGTGCTCCCTCTGCTGTTTCCTGAAGTCCACAATCATCTCCTTTGTTTTGTTGACATTGAGTGTGAGGTTATTATCCTGACACCACACTCCGAGGGCCCTCACCTCCTCCCTGTAGGCCGTCTCGTCGTTGTTGGTAATCAAGCCTACCACTGTAGTGTCATCCGCAAACTTGATGATTGAGTTGGAGGCGTGCATGGCCACGCAGTCGTGGGTGAACAGGGAGTACAGGAGAGGGCTCAGAACGCACCCTTGTGGGGCCCCAGTGTTGAGGATCAGCGGGGTGGAGATGTTGTTACCTACCCTCACCACCTGGGGGCGGCCCGTCAGGAAGTCCAGGACCCAGTTGCACAGGGCGGGGTCGAGACCCAGGGTCTCGAGCTTGATGACGAGTTTGGAGGGTACTATGGTGTTAAATGCTGAGCTGTAGTCGATGAACAGCATTCTCACATAGGTATTCCTCTTATCCAGATGGGTTAGGGCAGTGTGCAGTGTGGTTGCGATTGCGTCGTCTGTGGACCTATTGGGTCGGTAAGCAAATTGGAGTGGGTCTAGGGTGTCCGGTAGGGTGGAGGTGATATGGTCCTTGACTAGTCTCTCAAAGCACTTCATGATGACGGAAGTGAGTGCTACGGGGCGGTAGTCGTTTAGCTCAGTTACCTTAGCTTTCTTGGGAACAGGAACAATGGTGGCCCTCTTGAAGCATGTGGGAACAGCAGACTGGGATAAGGTTTGATTGAATATGTCCGTAAATACACCAGCCAGCTGGTCTGCGCATGCTCTGAGGACGCGGCTGGGAATGCCGTCTGGGCCTGCAGCCTTGCGAGGGTTAACACGGTTAAATGTTTTACCCACCTCGGCTGCAGTGGAGAGCCCGCAGGTTTTGGTACCGGGCCGTGTCAGTGGCACTGTATTGTCCTCAAAGCGAGCAAAAAACATATTTAGCCTGTCTGGGAGCAAGACATCCTGGTCCGCGACGGGGCTGGTTTTCTTTTTGTAATCCGTGATTGACTGTAGACCCTGCCACATACCTCTTGTGTCTGAGCTGTTGAATTGCGACTCTACTTTGTCTCTATACTGGGACTTAGCTTGTTTGATTGCCTTGCGGAGAGAATAGCTACACTGTTTGTATTCGGTCATGTTTCCGGTCACCTTGCCCTGTTAAAAGCAGTTGTTCGCGCTTTCAGTTTCACGCGAATGCTGCCGTCAATCCACGGTTTCTGGTTTGGGAATGTTTTAATCGTTGCTGTGGGTACGACATCGTCAATGCACTTTCTAATGAACTCGCTCACCGAATCAGCATATTCGTCAATGTTGTTGTTGGACGCAATGCGGAACATATTCCAATCCGCGTGATCGAAGCAGTCTTGAAGCGTGGAATCAGATTGGTCGGACCAGTGTTGAACAGACCTGAGCGGGGGAGCTTGTTGTTTTAGCTTCTGTTTGTAGGCTGGAAGCAACAAAATGGAGTCGTGGTCAGCTTTTCCGAAAGGAGGGCGGGGGAGGGCCTTATATGCGTCGCTGGAAGTTAGTGTAACAATGATCCAGGGTTTTACCAGCCCTGGTAGCACAATCGATATGCTGATAGAATTTAGGGAGTTTTGTTTTCAGATTAGCCTTGTTAAAATCCCCAGCTACGATGAATGCAGCCTCAGGGTGTGTGGTTTCCAGTTTACAAAGAGAGAAAGTTCGTTCAGGGCCATCGATGTGTCTGCTTGGGGGGGAATATATACGGCTGTGATTATAATCGAAGAGAATTCCCTTGGTAGATAATGCGGTCGACATTTGATTGTGAGGAATTCTAGATCCGGTGAACAGAATGACTTGAGTTCCTGTATGTTGTTATGATCACACCACGTCTCGTTGATCATAAGGCATACACTCCCGCCCCTCTTCTTACCAGAAAGATGTTTGTTTCTGTCGGCGCGATGCGTGAAGAAACCAGCTGGCTGCACCGACTCCGTTATCGTCTCTTGAGTTAGCCATGTTTCCGTGAAGCAGAGAACGTTACAATCCCTGATGTCTCTCTGGAATGTAACCCTTGCTCGGATTTCATCAACCTTATTGTCAAGAGACTGGACATTGGCGAGTAGTATGCTAGGGAGTGGAGCGCGATGTGCCCGTCTCCGAAGCCTGACCAGGAGACCGCTACGTTTGCCCCTTTTACGGCGTCGCATAGGGTCGCCGGCTGGGATCAGATCCATTGTATTGGGTGGAAGGCAAAACACTGGATCCGTTTCGGGAAAGTCATATTCCTGGTTGGAACGATGGTGAGTTGACGTTGCTCTTATATTCAGTAATTCCTCCCGACTGTATGTAATGAAACCTAAGATTACCTGGGGTACCAATGTAAGGAATAACACATAAAAAAACAAAATACTGCATATTTTCCAAGGAACGCGAAGCGAGGCGGCCATCTTGGTCGGCGCCGGAAGTCAATGAAGGAAGTTCTTCCGGCGCCTACATTTGCGCGCAGGACAGGTAGACTAGTCCTACTTCTCTATGTGTAACTAGGTAGACTAGTCCTACCTCTATATGTGTAACCAGGTAGACTAGTCCTACTTCTATATGTGTAACCAGGTAGACTAGTCCTACTTCTATATGTGTAACCAGGTAGACTAGTCCTACTTCTATATGTGTAGCCAGGTAGACTAGTCCTACTTCTATATGTGTAACCAGGTAGACTAGTCCTACTACTATATGAGTAATCAGGTAGACTAGTCCTACTTCTATATGTGTAACCAGGTAGACTAGTCCTACTTCTATATGTGTAAGCAGGTAGACTAGTCCTACTTCTATATGTGTAATCAGGTAGACTAGTCCTACTTCTATATGTGTTGTTGGGTAGACTAGTCCTACTTCTATATGTGTAATCAGGTAGATTAGTCCTACCTCTATATGTGTAATCAGGTAGACTAGTCCTACTTCTATATGTGTAATCAGGTAGATTAGTCCTACCTCTATATGTGTAACCAGGTAGACTAGTCCTACTTCTATATGTGTAACCAGGTAGACTAGTCCTACTTCTATATGTGTAACCAGGTAGACTAGTCCTACTTCTATATGTGTAACCAGGTAGACTAGTCCTACTTCTATATGTGTAACCAGGTAGACTAGTCCTACTTCTATATGTGTAACCAGGTAGACTAGTCCTACTTCTATATGTGTAACAAGGTAGACTAGTCCTTCTATATGTGTAACCAGGTAGACTAGTCCTACTTCTATATGTGTAACCAGGTAGACTAGTCCTACTACTATATGGGTAATCAGGTGTGCGTCCTTACTCAACATTGACAGGAGTGTTTCAAACAAAAGACAATGAATAAATTGACAAAACTGACGCATCTTGCGGGGTCAGGTCTGGGTGATCTGCCAGGGGCCGTTTCATTTAGTATCCGTTTTGGTCGGCATGGGGAATGATTGGATTTCCCCATAGTATGTTGTACCGAAATCGACTGAAAGGGAGTGTACCTTTATGACTATAATTACTGTTCCCCGAAGGAGGGAAACGAGGTACAACACCTGTTTGTCCCCGCCCCTTCCTGGGTCGGTGAAGAGCGGTATTAAATTGAATATGACCTAAGGCTCGTTTTTCTGTGTTTATTATAATTAAGTCTATGATTTGATATTTGATAGAGCAGTCTGACTGAGCGGTGGTAGGCAGCAGCAGGCTCGTAAGCATTCATTCAAACAGCACTTTCCTGCGTTTGCCAGCAGCTCTTCGCAATTCTTGAAGCACAGTTCTGTTCATGACTTCAAGCCTATCAACTCCCAAGATTAGGCTGGCAATACTATAGTGCCTATGAGAACATTCGGGGTGGCAGGGTAGCCTAGTGGTTCGAGCGTTGGACGAGTAACCGAAAGGTTGCAAGTTCAAATCACCAAGCTGATAAGGTACAAATCTGTCGTTCTACCCCTAAACAGGCAGTTAACCCACTGTTCCTAGGCTGTCATTGAAAATACGAATTTGTTCTTAACTGACTTGCCTAGTAAAATAAAGGTACAAAAATATATTAAATACAAATGGTATTGAGAGAAATAGTTATATGTTAAAAGCTTTTTTTTACGTAAGTGTTTTTTTAAAGTGTTGTTGTTAGGTGAAGTTATGGGTCCTACAGTAGGTCTATGTTGTTGTTATGGGTCCTACAGTAGGTCTATGTTGTTGTTATGGGTCCTACAGTAGGTCTATTTTGTTGTTATGGGTCCTACAGTAGGTCTATGTTGTTGTTATGGGTCCTACAGTAGGTCTATGTTGTTGTTATGGGTCCTACAGTAGGTCTATGTTGTTGTTATGGGTCCTACAGTAGGTCTATCTTGTTGTTAGGTGAAGTTATGGGTCCTACAGTAGGTCTATCTTGTTGTTAGGTGAAGTTATGGGTCCTACAGTAGGTCTATCTTGTTCTTAGGTGAAGTTATGGTCCTACAGTAGGTCTATCTTGTTGTTAGGTGAAGTTATGGGTCCTACAGTAGGTCTATGTTGTTGTTAGGGGAAGTTATGGGTCCTACAGTAGGTCTATGTTGTTGTTAGGGGAAGTTATGGGTCCTACAGTAGGTCTATGTTGTTGTTAGGTGAAGTTATGGTCCTACAGTAGGTCTATGTTGTTGTTAGGTGAAGTTATGTCCTACAGTAGGTCTATGTTGTTGTTAGGTGAAGTTATGGGTCCTACAGTAGGTCTATGTTGTTATCAGGTGAAGTTATGTGTCCTACATTAGGTCTATGTTGTTGTTAGGTGAAGTTATGGGTCCTACAGTAGGTCTATGTTGTTGTTAGGTGAAGTTATGGGTCCTACAGTAGGTCTATGTTGTTGTTAGGTGAAGTTGTGGGCCAATTTGTTAAACACTTAATGTACAAACCCTCAGTTTTCTCGCTGATGGCAAAGCTAGCTAAAGAGCATTTTACTGGTTGAAGTGTTTTATAAGTATAAAGCAGTTGATTTGCGACAATAACACAAACATATTAAGCAGGAGATTCAAACGAGCCTAACAGTTGTAATCCAATAGTAATGTGAAATGCACTCATAAGCAACCTGGAAATGGAGGCTATTTTTGCTGTCAGCCTATGAGAACTCCCCTGAGTTTTCCCCCACGGTGGTGAATTAGTGAATAGACACAGAGCTTAATGTGAGTTTCCTTGAGTAGCACTCCTGATCTTGCGCTGTAATATTCAGAATACATTGTGGAAAACTAAAATCTTTGTTCACCATTTTTGTTCCAGACAGATATACTACATCCATAACTAGTGGTTTCCTCATTACCAGATGTACTACATCCATAACTAGTGGTTTCCTCATTACCAGATATACTACATCCATAACTAGTGGTTTCCTCATTACCAGATATACTACATCCATATCTAGTGGTTTCCTCATTAGCAGGGAGGTGTTTCTGCAATCAAATTGTGTGTGCATCGCCCTCGTGCTGCAATTTTAGCAAACACAGAAAGGGGCCTTTTTTGGAGATCAAAGGTCGTCTGCCACACGGCTTAGGTTTTGACTGTCTTAAGACAATTGTAAAGTAATTTAACAGACCTCTGGGCATCACCTTTTACCTCAAATAAACAGTGGATTTCTGCTGTTGTGGCCCTTTAACCGTCTGACTTTGTTGTTCACACAGGAGAGAGATGTGACTATCGTGGATCCTCTGGGGAGCCTCAACAACAACATGATGCTGAAGAGGCAGAGAAGAGTCTCTCCACATCAGAACACCTCAAGAAACACCAGTGGAGACCCACAGGGAAGAAATCTCACCGCTGCTCTGACTGTGGGAAGAGATTCACCTCATCAGGCATTAAAATTCATCAGAGAATCCACACAGGAGAGAAACCTTTTAGCTGTGGTCAATGTGGGAAGAGTTTTTCAACATCTGGCTCTCTGACTCTGCACCAGAGAACACACACAGGAGAGAAACCTTATAGCTGTGGTCAATGTGGGAAGAGTTTTGGTCAATCTTGCCATCTGGTATCACACCAGAGAACACACACAGGAGAGAAATCTTATAGTTGTGGTCAATGTGGAAAGAGTTTTTCAACATCTGGCTCTCTGACTCTGCACCAGAGAACACACACAGGAGAGAAACCTTATAGCTGTGGTCAATGTGGGAAGAGTTTTGGTCAATTTTGCCATCTGGTATCACACCAGAGAACACACACAGGAGAGAAATCTTATAGTTGTGGTCAATGTGGAAAGAGTTTTTCTACACCTGGCTGTCTGGCTCTGCACCAGAGAACACACACAGGAGAGAAACCTTATAGCTGTGGTCAATGTGGGAAGAGTTTTGGTCAATCTTGCCATCTGGTATCACACCAGAGAATACACACAGGAGAGAAACCTTACAGCTGTGGTCAATGTGGGAAGAGATGTTCTACATCTGGCCATCTGACTGTACACCAGAGAATACACACAGGAGAGAAACCTTACAGCTGTGATCAATGTGGGAAGAGTTTTGCTGCATCTATAACTCTGACTCAACACCAGAGAACACACACAGGAGAGAAACCATATAGCTGTGATCAATGTGCGAAGAGTTTTAGTCAATCTGGACATCTGACAGTGCACCAGAGAACACACACAGGAGAGAAACCGTTTAGCTGTGATCAATGTGGGAAGAGTTTTGCTGCATCTATAACTCTGACTCGACACCAGAGAACACACACAGGAGAGAAATCTTATAGCTGTGGTCAATGTGGGAAGAGTTTTTCTTCTTCTAGCTGTCTAACTATACACCATAGAACACACACAGGAGAGAAACCTTATAGCTGTGATCAATGTGGGAAGAGTTTTAGTCAATCTGGAGATCTGACAGTGCACCAGAGAACACACACAGGAGAGAAACCGTTTAGCTGTGATCAATGTGGGAAGAGTTTTGTTCGATCTGGCCATCTGACAGTACACCAGAGAACACACACAGGAGAGAAACGTCTTAGCTGTGACCAGAGATAATCTGATAAAAGATCTCTGATCAAATATCAGAACATTTATATATGAAGGAGTTGTTTCATGATATCAATGAATTAATGTCACAATGTAGAATGTTTTAACATTGTAGTAGGAGTATTTTAATGTCTCAATGTAGAATGTTTTAATATATAGTATATTAATATACTCTGCAGTCAGTCAGTCAGAATGTCACAATGTAGAACCCTAAACGTTTGCCAATTGATTTCAACATGATATGGACATTAGGCTCATTGGGGGAAATCCAGGCTCTGAATTGAAAGAGTACTATTTATGTGATTTAACACAAAGTGACTAACAAAAAAAGAGTTGTCCTCTAACCAGTGATGTACACATTATTCCCAGAATCAACTGATTTCAACATAATATCGATGAGTTATGACAAATAAGTGTTGTGTTCCTTTGTTTAGCGACCCCTACATTTAAATGCATCACTCCAATATGTAGCTGACTGTCTTCTGCAGGTTGTCCTCTAACCAGTGAGGTAAAATATATCTCCCATTTCCATGTGTTTTTTTAGTTGTGTTAGTTTCAACAGCACGTACAACCTGATGTCCCCCCTAATCGATATCAGTGATTTATTGCTACTTGTCAAAACAACAGTGTTTCTGGTGCTTGTGCAGTTTATAAGGAGCTTGTTTAAGTAATATGATTATTGTGGCAGATGATTGTGTATATAGTACATTTTACGTTTATGTTTTCAATTTATCACAAACTGTTTCTGCATTTGGAGTTGGAACTGTGACATTGGGGATATCCCACCTAGCAAACTGTCGACATTGGGGATATCCCACCTAGCAAAATGTCGTTGAAAATAAGACTATGCCCAACGTACAATATAAGTTTGGTTTTAGTTGAAAGTTGAAAAGAAAACGATTTAATTTCAACGTACTCGCAGCTTATACACATGGACGCTGTATAATAAATCGGTCTATAATCAATTTTATTAACAATCATAATAAAATGAGTCAAATAAATTTTCATTTTTTTTTCCTGTGAAGCCATTGTGTTGCATCCATGTCTGAAATGTGCTGTATAAATAAAGCTTGATTTGATTTCATCTAATGAACCCAATGACCAATCAACAGACTCTTGGTCCCTCTTAGTATGAAAAACAGTATCACTTTTCCAGCTTGTTGAAGGTGTGGTGGAGTGGTTAACACCACCCCCGGCTCTACCAGGGGCTTGAGGTGGTCTCCCACAGCTCTGCATCTGTAAAGAGATGGGGTGAATGAGTGGGGAAAAGAACATTTGACACAAATTACCTTAATAATAACAAAGAACAAATGTGTGTGCCTGAGGGGAAATTACCTTTCATACAGCCAAAAGGGGTGAGAAATTACACCAATATACTCATGTAAATAAACATAGATGATGGAACATATTCCCTTATGCTGACGTGATGAACCGTTAAGGGGACACAAATATTTACCATCTAAACCATGTGTGACCTCTCACCTCTCTGGCTGTAGAAGTGTTCTTCCTAACCAGTCCCTCAACAGCTCTCTGACTGAGCTCCACCCTCACTGGGTCTTCAGAGGAGAGGAAGGCTGAGGAGGGATGGAAGGATGAATGGATCAGTCAGTCAATAAAGTGAAGAGCTGCTGTCTGACAAAATCACAATTTTAGTAGTTCATTAAAGTAAATAAGGCTTTATGACTGCTGAATACCAAATATCAATCACTTAGATCATGTATTTTCAGGTAGAAATACATCCTTGGGACGTCCCTAGCCTGTTGAAGTTGACATTTAAAAGGGTTAAGGTTAGGGTTTAGGGTAGGGATGTCCCAAGGATTCCGGATAACATTGACCATTGTGCATTATTCTGCCTCTTACATAGCAGGTGATGGGTTCTGACTTCTGAACTTGAAGTCCCTGGTTCGAGCCCAGGGCTGTTACACATTATTCGGTCTCTTTTACATAGCAGGTGTAAAGGAAAGACAGACAAGACAAGTAGGTGTGCAGTGCATTATGGTAGACATGCAGTGCATTATGGTCCTTGTAGTTTAACAAATAGCATCTAATTATGCCAATATGTGTGTGGGGTTGTTAGAGAAGAATGTGATTGTCATCCCTAACAATCCATTCTAGCACCTCATCAGGCTGTGTAAGTCTTCATTGATGACGTGTTCCTTCTATTCCAGGGGACAGCAGAGGAACTTCATCGATTCCACTCCTTCATCAATGCAAGCAGTGAACATCTGAAATTCACCCTCACCTTTGATGCGCATGAAACAAGTTATCTGGACATTTTGATTAAGAGGGAGTCCCCCTCTTACCCCTCAGCCCTAAAAAAACTATTGTAATACTTGAGTATTACGAAAACATTTAAAATGTAAATTTGTAATTTTAATTTTGTAAATTTAAAACAAAAACATAACTGTTTGTACTTGTTGGAAAATAAAATCTACATTTTACTGAACTGCGTCCAGTCAGCAGATGGACTAGATGCCGCTTAGGCCGCCCGTTGTGACTCCGTCAAGAATTCAGCAGAGCAAGTTTGTATGAAGGTGTTGTTATTAAATGGGTAAATAGTTCAATAGTAATATCCTCTAAAACGCTCTGGTGACAAACTTTGCTGCCCTGTTTCCAGTTGTCCACATGGCTGGGAGAACCTATTCAAGTAAGGAAATAGATTTTGAAAATGTAAAAACAACGATGTATTATTAGCTAACTAGCTACAGTGCAGGCTAACTCTAATGAGCTGCTAAATGAGCTAACTAGTTGGCTAGCTAGCTATCTAGCCAACTTCAAATACTGTATAGATAGATAGATAGCTAAGTGAATGAAATATCACCAGCTACCTAACTTCATATTAGCTATCTTGATGTATTTATCACTGTAAAAAACAAACTCCAAATGCATTTGTAGGTAGCTAGCTAACAGCCATGGAGGAGGGTGAAAGGATAGCATCCCCAACTGTCAGTGAGAGAGGAGGCTATTCTGGATAGGGAAGGTACTTTTGTGTAGTTCCTGTCCCTAGAAATGAGCACGGAGATAATAGTAACATAATATTCAGTGTGGTGTAATTTGACTATAATGAAGTCTGTTTCTTGTGAGGTTTTCTGTCCTCAGATAAAGAGCGCTATGAAAGCCAGTCTACATATGAAGAGGTCCCAATGAAGAGCAGTGGTTCTCAGTCCTGGGGACTCAAAGAGGCACATTGTTGTTTTTGTCTCAGCACTGCACAGCTGATTCAAATGATCAACTCATCACCAAGCTTCAAGTGGTATTTATTTATTCATTTGTGATGCCATCCTTGATATGGTCGTGTTATTGTCACATGCTACACATGTACATATGTGTGCCCATCCATCTATCAATCCAATGTTATCATGATTTGTTATCAGGGATATTATACTTTAGTAATCCACAATGACCTGGTGATGTAACAGTCTAATAATTACATTGTCTTCCATATTCCTACAGATACCTTGTAACTGGAGATTCCTTCAAAACATTTGCCTACAGTTACCGTGTAGGGCACTGCAAGGTTGGGTGACCAGGGTCATCTGGGACTGCCTCCTGGAGGAATTCAGGTGTGTGAAGGCTACCTGTGTCCTGCGTAACTTCATGAGGATGGACACGAGGACCAGGAGGGGATCTACAGCTCGCCGCCGTGTCCCAGAGGAGGAGTCTGCTGCTCTGCAGGATGTTTCAAGGATGGGGTCCAACAACGCAGCAAGAGAGGCAATCCGTGTGCAGGAGATCTTCACCTCCTACTTCTTCAAAGAGGGTGCTGTTCCTTGGCAACACCATAGACTACACTATGCTCTTTTAAGAGCCATTCACATTGCAATAGGAGTATTCTTCCATTTACTGCAGTTATTCAATTCATAGTTTCTTTCCCTTTGATTTCTACTTCTCAGGTGAGGGTGTAATGTCTGTGCAAAAACAAAACAGGCTATTTTAAATCACCCATATTGAAAAAATGTAGAACAATTAGACACCCTATAACCCATACCTACACACTCATGTATCAATCTGATTGATGGATTGTGTTGTGCAGTAAGCAGGCTCAGGTGTATAACTGTGGCTCCTTCCACCTTCAAAGAATAGGCAAGAGGGCCAACCATGGAGAATAGTAAGACACTTCATTATTTCTATAACTACGCTATATTGTTTGTCCTTGTGGGTCCATTCATGTTTTTCAGCATAAAGTACTCTGCAGCCACTTAGTGTGGTGTGGACACCAGGTGAGGCCACACACAGATTCCTGTTGAACACTGTCGCTTTAACTACCTTATTTTCTCAATAACAGTCTCTCTCCTTCACTTCATCCCTCTCTCCCCTTCTCCCTAAATCCTCTAGGTTATATCAGCTGTGTCGGTGAACCCCTCCTACATCTGAACTGGCTACATAGAGGTCACAGCGTGGTCAGAGGTGAGAGGTCACTTGGTCAGGTCAACAGGAAGTATTATTAAAGAGATGCTTTACATTGAAATACAGAGAGATGCAGTAGTCCCAGAGTTAATGATCCCAGGTCAGTTTATATTATACAGGAAGTATTATTAAAGAGATGCTTTACATTGAAATACAGATAGATGCTGTAGTCCCAGGGTTAATGATCCCAGGTCAGTTTATATTATACAGGAAGTATTATTAAAGAGATGCTTTACATTGAAATACAGACAGATGTAGTAGTCCCAGAGTTAATGATCCCAGGTCAGTTTATATTATACAGGAAGTATTATTAAAGAGATGCTTTACATTGAAATACAGATAGATGCAGTAGTCCCAGAGTTAATGATCCCAGGTCAGTTTTGCATTTCACCTCCTGATTGATGACTAACAATGTTAGAATAAAAAATAAAAACACAAGGCTTAAACATGCTCTCTCTCTCCATCTGTCTCTCGTCTGCAGATATGTTTTGATGTGAGAGGATGCCAACCCCCAGTCCCATCATCGCCACCTCACCTGCTTTTAAGATGACCTTTGTGCCGACTAGAGACACTGTTATGTAATTGTGATGAACTGAGAGAATATTTAGGTAGCACTGTGATTCATTAATCATGTGCTGCCTTCCCTGCTCCTATGTGTTTACCTCTTTCCCTTTCTGTCTTTTACACCTCTCCCACCACCACCTCTTTCTTCCTCTGTTTTTATAATGCACAACAGATGTGCATTGAAGGACAGATTGAACTTGTATTTATAACACTTGGATAATGAGCTTTTCAATCAAGCGTTTCACATTCTCTACTGGTTGAAATGAAGTGTAATGTGATGAAATACTCCACCTATCCTGTGTTTATCAGATCAATGCAGATGAAGGGCATTAGATGTTGAGATGAACCAGTGTTGGAGTATTTACATAATGCATAGGAAGTGTAGTGTTCTGGTTTTTAACATTATATTTCTGTATATATGAATTAACTAGTTAAATCCTGTTTCTAGTCTATTAGTTACAATGTGTAACCATTGATGTCCCAGGACCAAGATTGGTAAACACTGTTGAAGTGTAGAATTGTAATACATACATGCAGACACAGCATCATTCAAAGACTGGAATTTGATACTCCTGGTATTGGATATGACTGAAAAATCATCTCAAAGACATTCATACTTAAACTGCACTTTTATTTGCCAAGATAGAGTACATGATTAGTGAATATATTAAATGTACAATGTGGGGATCTCATGCATGGTAATAACTACATGTATATACGACTTGCATTCTTGGCACAACATGATATTATAATCTACTCAATCCATAGGCTTCATTAATGTCATTCAGGCTGTTTTGAAGTTGATACAACTGGCTATGATAGCTGAGGTTCATAGCTAGGTTCTGAACTAATATGTATACCAAACGTTTGGGTCCATACACAGATCGGCTAGATAGCTAGCTACACATCCATGGGCATACAGGGATTTTAATCATCCACTGCACAATAAGCAAGAACATAGCTAGCTACGTGATTTCATCTATCTGCATGGCAAATATCAGCAAGGCAAGCTTACAAAATTGTACATTCAATTTGCAGTAAATTCTTCAGCTAGCTAGATTCTATACATCCACTGTTTCCCAAAACGACAGTCTGGTTTGCTGGTTGTTTCAGGAGTCCCTAAAACAACCAGAACTACAATTTAATACTCATGTCACAACACCCATAAAGCTAGCCAGCTAGCTGGCTAATGTTAGCTAGTCAGCTAGCTTGCCAAATCGCGATTTTCATAAATTAACTTTATGATAAAAAAATGCAGAATCGTCTGTCTCTACCTTAACTAACATTCCTGTCAACTGTACATGTTTTTTGCATGATTAGTTATGACGTTATAATCCCTTACATTTGCTTCCATTCTAGTATATCTGTCCGCCATCTTTGATCCAGTTCTGTGTAGGGGTTCCCCTCTCTTCTAGTATTTCTGTCCGCCATCTTTGATTCAGTTCTGTGTAGGGGTACCCCTCTCTCCTAGTATTTCTGTCCGCCATCTTTGATCCAGTTCAGTTCTGTGTAAGCGTACCCCTCTCTCCTAGTATTTCTGTCCGCCATCTTTGATCCAGTTCAGTTCTGTGTAGGGGTACCCCTCTCTCCTAGTATTTCTGTCCACCATATTTGATCCAGTTCAGTTCTGTGTAGGGGTACCCCTCTCTCCTAGTATCTCTGTCCGCCATCTTTGATCCACTTCAGTTCTGTGTAGGGTTACCCCTCTCTCCTAATATTTCTGTCCTCCATCTTTGATTCAGTTCAGTTCTGTGTAGGGGTACCCCTCTCTCCTAGTATTTCTGTCCACCATCTTTGATCCAGTTCAGTTCTGTGTAGGGGTACCTCTCTCCTAGTATTTCTGTCCGCCATATTTGATCCAGTTCAGTTCTGTGTAGGGTTCCCCTCTCTCCTAGTATATATTTGCTGAAGAAAGTCTAACAGTCACTAGCGCAGCAGCAGCAGGTCCTAGTGCCGGCCCGGTAGGAAGTGTAAGACGCGATGGAACGTTTGACGAAAATAAGAAATCACAGAAAAAATGTATTGACTGATATTGATTTATTTAGGGGGGCTAATTAATATTTTAGTTCTAGTGACGTCCCTGATTCCTACCCTTTAACTTTTTGTCTGAAAATAAAATATACATTTTACTCAACTGCGTTACCCACTCCAGTCAACATATGGCGGTCTGCGACTTTAAGGCAACGCTGCTACTGTGACGTGTATTCTAGTGGACGGAACGCTTCTTTCAACAGCAGCAACAGACAGTCAGCCACCTCGGTAGCTTGCTAGCCAAAATATACGAACCAATAAAGCTCTTTAGACGCTTTAGTGTATATTTGCCACTGTATTTTAAAACCACTTCTGTCGCCTAGTTAGTTATCCGTTTTAATTTCATATTTACGGTATTGTTTTTATTATTCATCTAGTGGGCTGGTTAAGTTAGCATTAGCCTAGCTAGCTAACATATCCAACCATGAGGTCACTAAGCTACTCTCTTGTTAATGAAGAGGAGGACTGCTGGACGGAGAAAGAAGCTCCTGTCACAGAGGAGAAGGAAGAGGAGGTAATCACAGTAAAACAAGAAGTAGAGGGTGAGGCTGTTACTGTGAAAAAAGAAGAGATAGATGTTACAGTGAAAGAAGAGGAAGACGCGTTCAGAGTGAAAGAGGGGGAGGATTTTACAGTAAAAGAGGAAGAAGAGAAAGAGGAGGATGCAGCTTTTGGGGTGAAAGAGGAGGAGGGGGAGATGACTGTCACATCGAAAAAGGAAGGGGAGGAAACTGGATATCTGGGCCCTGTTTCCCAAACGGCCCTGGGTGAGGCTGTTACAGTTAAACAAGAAGTAGAGGATGAGACTGTTACAGTGAAAGAAGAAGAGAAAGACGTTTCAGTGAAAGAAGAGGAAGACGCGTTCAAAGAGGAAGAGGATTTTACAGTAAAAGAAGAAGAGGAAGCAGCTTTTGGGGTGAAAGAGGAGGAGTGGGAGATGACTGTCACATCGAAAAAGGAGGAGGAGGAAACTGGATATCTGGGCCCGGTTTCCCAAACGCATCTTAAGGCATCCAATGGTTCTAAGGATGAACTTAGCCATAAGATGGTTTTGAGAAACCGTTCCCTGATTAACACTAGTAAGTACTGTCTTAAATATAGAGGCACAAACTCTGCGGTTGTTGAACTGATGTATTTTTATATAACCTTTATTTAACCAGGCGACCATGATGTCATAATGATAGTTTAACCAGTTGGCCATGATGTCATAATGATAGTTTAACCAGGTGGCCATGATGTCATAATGATAGTTTAACCAGGTGGCCATGATGTCATAATGATAGTTTAACCAGGTAGGCCAGTTGAGAACAAGTTCTCATTTACAACTGCGACCTGGCCAAGATAAAGCAAAGCAGTGTGACACAGACAACAACACAGAGTTACACATGGAATATCATACAATAAACAAGCCAATAACACAATAAGCAAGTCAATGACAGTAGAAAAAAAGAAAGTCTATATATAGTGTGTGCAAAAGGCATGAGGAGGTAGGCAATAAATAGGCCATAGTAGCGAAGAATTACAATTTAGCAGATTAACACTGGAGTGATAAATGAGCAGATGATGATGTGCAAGTTGAGATACTGGTGTGCAAAAGAGCAGAAAAGTAAATAACAGTTTGGGGATGAGGTAGGTAGATTGGGTGGGCTATTTACAGAGGACTATGTACAGCTGCAGCGATCGGTTAGCTGCTCAGATAGCTGATGTTTAAAGTTGGTAAGGGAAATATAAGTCTCCAGCTTCAGCGATTTTTGAAATTCTTTCCAGTCACTGGCAGCAGAGAACTGGAAGGATGTGTGGTGTTAAAGGGGAAATCTGCAATTACCACATCCATATTTTGATTTTTAAAATATTTAGTTTTAGCCATTGTTTCTTGAAGAACATAACACATGCCTCATGAGCTTAGTTCAACTGTTGTACCCCATCAGAACCCAGAATAAGATTTTTTACTCCAATGTTTAGAAACAATGTAAATCAACAGACTCAACATGGTTAAAACTATAATGTTGATATCATGGATGGTCAGTCCTTGCATCCATAGGTCTGTCTATGAATTTGAAAGTAGTTACATTTCTCCACCCCCATCTGTCATCTTATTAGCAAAACAGTGGTGGAATTACAGCTTTGTTATTGGTTGATTGATTCTTGTGTGGCTTTTTTAAAGGGACAACCTAGTATTTAAACAGCAACAAAATGGCTGCCCAGAGACTTGGTTTGGTAAACAGCTGAGGGATGGGGGCTGGAGAAATGTAACCACTCTCAAATTCATAGAGAAAGCTATTGTATCAACCGTAATCCAACACCTAGTGACCTCGTCAAGAAGTTCAGACATCTTGGCAAAACAGTTATAAGGTGTTGGCTTGACAGTCGCTGGACCCAGGTTTGAGTTCAGCTCAGGGCTTCCCCCTGAATTCACTACACTATGAATACAAGGACTGGCCATCCATGGGGTCAAAATTATAGTTTAACCAGGTTTCTAGGATATATAGTATATTCTAGAATTCATCCATGATGTCATAATGATAGTTTAACCAGGTTTCTAGGCTATATAGTATATTCTAGAATTCATCCATGATGTCATAATGATAGTTTAACCAGGTTTCTAGGCTATATAGTATATTCTAGAATTACCAGTGTAGATTTCCTGTGGGGGTCAAATTGTTAGAGCTGTTGATAAGTCATTGTATAATATTCAGCCAATTTATTTTCATGCCATTACATCAATATACTGGAACAGTTTCATTTAATTTATAATAGTATCTCAAAATCATAGAATGTAGATTAATCACAGACAATCTAAATGAACATTATACAAATCTAAAAGTAACTTTTATTGCCATTGCCAACTATGTAAAAAATAGCCTACATAAAGCCAACAAATTAAAACATTGCAAATAAATGTCCTATAAATCGCATGGCCTGTCTAAAACGAACTTGCAACATTGTATAAAATATTCTGGGCCCTCAGTTTCCCGTGCCTGTGAGTTCTCGACCGACACAGCTGTAGGCTATTTGTGAAAGGGATAAGAAGTAATCAGGTGTTTTGACATTTCCACTGGATCAGAGCATTACGTTTTTCCCTTTTGTGCTGAGTGGTTATCGAAAGGGCGAGAGCTGGAAATAATTTAACTACTTTGAGGAACTATTGTCATTCGCTATTGATTTTGATTAGACTTTGTTTATTTGCTGTTTGAGGTGAAAAACAATGTGCTTTGAGAAGCTCCACAACTTATTAGTGGTGCAGCGTTAAGACAATCAGAAATACTATCAGACATCCCCAAATGGGCACATTTATAGATCTACATTTGCGCTCAGGCCAGGAAGACTAGTCCTACTTCTATATGCGTAATTGGGTGTGTGTCCTTACTCAACATTGACAGGAGTGTTTCAAACAAAATACAATGAATAAATTGACAAAACTGACGCATCTTGCGGGGTCAGGTCTGGGTGATCTGCCAGGGGCCGTTTCATTTAGTATCCGTTTGGGTCGGCATGGGGAATGATTGTATCTTCCCATAGTATGTTTTACCGAAGTTGACCGACTGAAAGGGAGTGTAACTTTATGACTGGATTCGGGCTAAACTTTGAACATTGAGATATTAAAGACATGATAGATCAGACGCAGAGTATATAAAGGAGTGAGATCTGTAGAAAGACAGAGTGGCTGTGGAATGTGCTGGTTGGATGGGAGGAGATCACAGGATTGCTATAGGGGAAGTGGATGAACATCTGTGGATTAGGCGAAGGAGGGTTGAGGTCAGATCCCCTGAAGGGAGTAATAAGGGTTTAGTATCCTGTTATCCTCTTCCTGTCGACCCAGAAGATGTAAGGATTGGAGAGAAAGAGGGGTGTCCAAAGTGGGGTATATATACTTGTGATGGTGAGAACATGTTTTTGTTTGAACTATGGTACAGCTGTAACGACCCTTTGGGAAGAATTAAACTTGGTTAAGCTTCTCTAGTGTCCGTGAGTTGTTTACTCTGAAAAATGAGAACCTAACACTATAATTACTGTTCCCTGAAGGAGGGAAACGAGGCGCAACACCTGTTTGGCCCCACCCCTTCCTGGGTCGGTGAAGAGTGGTATTAAATTGAAGAAATAAACCCGAGCTAGGCATTAATAGTATGTTGTACCTAGTTTCCCTCCTTCAGGGAACAGTAGTTATAGTCATAATGTTACGCTTGTCATATGATGAACTTCAACTTAAATAAGGGATCTTGCTGTGGGACAGTTTTTTTGTATTCTGAAATGCACTCGAACTATATACTCGAACTAATCCTTGTGGTCCCGTGTGGCTCAGTTGGTAGAGCATGGCGCTTGCAACGCCAGGGTTGTGGGTTCAATTCCCACTGGGGGACCAGGGTTCAATTCCCACGGGGGGACCAGGTTGAATATGTATGAACTTTCCAATTTGTAAGTCGCTCTGGATAAGAGCGTCTGCTAAATGACTTAAATGTAAATGTAAATGTAAATATCATTTAGTGGCTCCTTATGTTACGCTGGGGAAAAAGTTTATGTGCACAGAAATGCTAAGTCATTTCAGAGTTTGCTATATCCATTGTTTTTTAACTAAGTCTCCTTGCAATCCAAGATGGCGTAGCAGACGTGTTTGTTGTTGTAAATGTTATGGTTTTTTTGTCACTTTTTGTATATATTGCAAAATATTTCAATCTCTTTTTCCATGTTTAAATTAAATATACCTTCCGGCAACCCGCCTCACCCAATGTGATATGGATCTGCTATTTTTTAGACCATATAGCTAGAACCTCCATCAGAACCTAGCCATCAGAACCTAGCCATCAGAAGCTAACCAGCTAATGAGCTACTAGCTATTTAGTCATTGTTAGCCACTGCTAGTGGCCTTTGCCTTTTTAGCTCAGACACCAGTCGCTTTTAGCCAGTCTGCACAGCGCAATATCAACCCTGAGCATATCGGACTGTTTTTCTCCACTACATCACCGTATTCCTGCCGTAAGCTCTGGACCATCTCCCGGCCTGCTCAGTGGACCCTATGATCACTCGGCTACACAGCTGATGACTCTCAGACTCTTCACTAAGACGACTAGAAGCCACTACATCACCGGATTCCTGCCGTAAGCTCTGGACCTTTGCACCGGAGTGGCTATAGTGACTAATGCCCTTGTCCCGAAGCTAGCACCAGTTAGCCTCGAGCTAGGCGCATCTCCCGGCTAGCGTAGTAACGACTACCTAGCGGCTTCCCTGTTTCATATATTCCTGTTCACTGGATCCTATGATCACTTGGCTTCATAGCTGATGCTGCTGGATTGTTCATTAATCACGTGTCTCCATTTTGTTTATCTGTCGGCCCCAGCCTCGTTCTCAGGCCTCGTCTCAGTTAACTTCTCTAGGATATGTGGGACGCTAACGTCCCACTTGGCCAAAATCCCCAAAAATGTAGCGCTACAAATTCAAATATATTACTATAAAAATCAATGTTTCATTCTCTGTTCTCAACGCACTAGACGACCAGTTCTGATAGCCTGCGTGTCTCCAGGCACTCTCATTTGTTGACTCATGTAATCAAAAAAGCCTTGGTTTCATGCATGATAACATCAGAAGCCTCCTCCCTAAGTTTGTTTTATTCATTGCTTTAGCACACTCCGCCAACCTTAATGTCCTTGCCGTGTCTGAATCCTGGCTTAGGAAGGCAACCAAAAATTCTGAAATTTCTATCCTCAACCACAACATTTTCCGTCAAGATAGAACTGTCAAAAAGAGAGGAGTTGTAATCTACTGCAGAGATGGCCTACAAAGAGTTCTGTCATACTTTCCAGGTCTGTGCCCAAACAGCTTCTAATTTTAAAAATGAATTTCTCCAGAAAACCGTCTCTCACTGTTGCCGCCTGTTACATACCCCCCCTCAGCTCCCAGCTGTGCCCTGGACACCATATGTTAATTAAATGCCCCCTATCTATCTTCAGAGTTCGTTCTATTAGGTGATCTAACCTGGGATATGCTTAACACCCCGACCGTCCTACAATCCAAGCTAGATGCCCTCAATCTCACACAAATTATCAAGGAACCCACCAGGTACAACCCTAAATCTGTAAACATGGCCACCTCATCGATATTATCCTGACCAACTTGCCCTCCAAATACACCTCTGCTGTTTTCAATCAGGATCTCAGCGATCGTTGCCTGCATCCGATATGGGTCTGCAGTCAAACGATCACCCCTCATCACTGTCAAACGCTCCCTAAAACACTTCTGCAAGCAGGCCTTTCTAATCGACCTGGCCCGGGTATCCTGGAAGGATTTTGACCTCATCCCGTCAGTAGAGGATGCCTGGTTGGTGCGGAAATTACTTTTAAAGAACATCTTAAATAAGCATGCCCCTTTCAAAAAATGTAGAACTAAGAACAGATATAGCCCTTGGTTCACTCCAGACCTGACTGCCCTCGACCAGCACAAAAACATCCTGTGGCGTACTGCACTGCACTAGCATCGAATAGTCCACGCGATATGCATCTTTTCAGAGAAGTTAGGAACCAATACACACAGTCAGTTAGGAAAGCAAAGGCTAGCTTTTTCAAAAAGAAATTTGCATCCTGTAGTTCTAACTCCAAAAAGTTCTGGGACACTGTAAAGTCCATGGAGAATAAGAGCACCTCATACCAGCTGCCCACTGCACTGAGGCTAGGAAACACTGTCACCACCGGTAACTCCACAATAATCGAGAATTTCAATAAGCATTTCTCTACGGCTGGCCAGATACTCTTAAATAGAACCTGGACCAGCTGGCTACCCAAACCCCGGCCAACAGCTCCGCACCCCCCGCAGCTACTTGCCCAAGCCTCCCCAGCTTCTCCTTCACCCAAATCCAGATAGCTGATGTTCTGAAAGAGCTGCAAAACCTGGACCCGTACAAATCAGCTGGGTTAGGCAATCTGGACCCTCTCTTTCTAAAATTATCTGCCGCCATTGTGGCAACCCCTATTACTAGTCTGTTCAACCTCTCTTTCGTATCGTCCGAGATTCCTAAAGATTGGAAAGCTGCCGCGGTCATCCCCCTCTTCAAAAGGGGTGACACTCTAAACCCAAACTATTACAGACCTATATCCATCCTGCCCTGCCTTTCTAAAGTCTTCGAAAGCCAAGTTAACAAACAGATCACTGTCCATTTCGAATCCCACCGTACCTTCTCCGCTGTGCAATCCGGTTTCCGAGCTGGTCACGGGTGCACCTCAGCCACACTCGAGGTACTAAACGATATCATAACCGCCATCGATAAAAGACAGTACTGTGCAGCCGTCTTCATCAACCTGGCCAAGGCTTTCGACTCTGTCAATCACCGTATTCTTATCGGCAGACTCAACAGCCGATAACAACCTGTCAATCCCCACACCCGCCCGACTAGCATCACTACTCTGGACAGTTCTGACTTAGAATATGTGGACAACTACAATATCTAGGTGTCTGGTTAGACTATAAACTCTCATTCCAGACTAATATTTAGCATGTCCAATCCAAAATTAAATCTAGAACCGGCTTCCTATTTCGCAACAAAGCCTCCTTCACTCACGCTGCCAAACATACCCTCGTAAAACTGACTATCCT
Organism: Salvelinus fontinalis; assembly: GCF_029448725.1. Lineage (NCBI taxonomy): Eukaryota > Metazoa > Chordata > Actinopteri > Salmoniformes > Salmonidae > Salvelinus > Salvelinus fontinalis. The sequence continues at coordinate 5,575,185 of NC_074704.1, forward strand.
ACCGATCCTTAACTTCGGCGATGTCATTTACAAAATAGCCTCCAACACTCTACTCAGCAAACTGGATGCAGTCTATCACAGTGCCATCCATTTTGTCACTAAAGCCCCATATACCACCCACTGCGACCTGTATGCTCTTGTCGGCTGGCCCTCGCTACATATCTTCCGGGTTCCGGGTTGGAGCGAGTGGTCACATTTTCGCTTCGCTCCACAGGTAGTATTACATTTAATTTAATTTCATTACAGTACAACGGTTTGATTTGTTTGATCTTAGCACTTTTTTTTCCTTAGCTAGCTACATAGATATACAGCTACATAGATATACAGCTACATAGCCGTCTTTCTATCAAAGATAATTGTGTAGTTTAGATTATTATCGAATTATCGAATCTTCTAACGTTGTCAACACTGCTAGCTAGCCAGCTAGCCAACTTCTACCGAAACATTACAACGGAACGATTTGATTAGTGTAGTGTTAGCTAGCTACGTAGCTACTGTATTTATTTATTTATTTATTTTGCTCCTTTGCACCCCATTATTTCTGTCTCTACTTTGCACCTTCTTCCAATGCAAACCAACCATTCCAGTGTTTTTTTAAAGTTTTTATTTTACTTGCTGTGTTGTACTCACTTTGCCTCCATGGCCTTTTTATATTTTTATTTATTTATACATATATCTGTTTGCCTTCACCTCCCTTATCTCACCTCACTTGCTCACATTGTATACAGACTTATTTTTTTTTTCACTGTATTATTGACTATATGTTTGTTTTTACTCCATGTGTAACTATGTGTTGTTGTATGTGTCGAACTGCTTTGCTTTATCTTGGCCAGGTCGCAATTGTAAATGAGAACGTGTTCTCAATTTGCCTACCTGGTTAAATAAAGGTTAAATAAAAAAAATAAAAATAGTTGTCTTTGCTGTCCTTGTATCTAAGATAATTGTGTAGTTTAGAGTAATTATCTAGCCAGTTATCGAGGTTACCTAGCCAGTTATCGAGGCTACCTAGCCAGCAACACTTTCAAACATAGTCAACAACGCAGCCACTGCTAGCTAGCCTACTTCACCAGTCAGCAGTACTGCATCATTTTAATCATTTTAGTCAATAAGATTTTTGCTACGTAAGCTTAACTTTCTGAACATTCGAGACGTGTAGTCCACTTGTCATTCCAATCTCCTTTGCATTAGCGTAGCCTCTTCTGTAGCCTGTCAACTATGTGTCTGTCTATCCCTGTTCTCTCCTCTCTGCACAGACCATACAAACGCTTCACACCGCGTGGCCGCTGCCACCCTAACCTGGTGATCCCAGCGCGCACGACCCACGTGGAGTTCCAGGTCTCCGGCAGCCTCTGGAACTGCCGATCTGCGGCCAACAAGGCAGAGTTCATCTCAGCCTATGCTTCCCTCCAGTCCCTCGACTTCTTGGCACTGACGGAAACATGGATTACCACAGATAACACTGCTACTCCTACTGCTCTCTCCTCGTCTGCCCACGTGTTCTCGCACACCCCGAGAGCTTCTGGTCAGCGGGATGGTGGCACTGGGATCCTCATCTCTCCCAAGTGGACATTCTCTCTTTCTCCCCTGACCCATCTGTCTATCGCCTCCTTTGAATTCCATGCTGTCACAGTTACCAGCCCTTTCAAGCTTAACATCCTTATCATTTATCGCCCTCCAGGTTCCCTTGGAGAGTTCATCAATGAGCTTGACGCCTTGATAAGTTCCTTCCCTGAGGATGGCTCACCTCTCACAGTTCTGGGTGACTTTAACCTCCCCACGTCTACCTTTGACTCATTCCTCTCTGCCTCCCTCTTTCCACTCCTCTCCTCTTTTGACCTCACCCTCTCACCTTCCCCCCCTACTCACAAGGCAGGCAATACGCTTGACCTCATCTTTACTAGATGCTGTTCTTCCACTAATCTCATTGCAACTCCCCTCCAAGTCTCCGACCACTACCTTGTATCCTTTTCCCTCTCGCTCTCATCCAACACTTCCCACTCTGCCCCTACTCGAATGGTATCGCGCCGTCCAAACCTTCGCTCTCTCTCCCCCGCTACTCTCTCCTCTTCCATCCTATCATCTCTTCCCTCTGCTCAAACCTTCTCCAACCTATCTCCTGATTCTGCCTCCTCTCCTCCCTTTCTGCATCCTTTGACTCTCTATGTCCCCTATCCTCCATGCCGGCTCGGTCCTCCCCTCCTGCCCCGTGGCTCGACGACTCATTGCGAGCTCACAGAACAGGGCTCCGGGCAGCCGAGCGGAAATGAGGGGGAACTCGCCTCCCTGCGGACCTGGCATCCTTTCACTCCCTCCTCTCTACATTTTCCTCTTCTGTCTCTGCTGCTAAAGCCACTTTCTACCACTCTAAATTCCAAGCATCTGCCTCTAACCCTAGGAAGCTCTTTGCCACCTTCTCCTCCCTCCTGAATCCTCCTCCCCCCCCCTCCTCCCTCTCTGCGGATGACTTCGTCAACCATTTTGAAAAGAAGGTTGACGACATCCGATCCTCGTTTGCTAAGTCAAACGACACCGCTGGTTCTGCTCACACTGCCCTACCCTGTGCTTTGACCTCTTTCTCGCCTCTCTCCCCAGATGAAATCTCGCATCTTGTGACGGCCGGCCGCCCAACAACCTGCCCGCTTGACCCTATCCCCTCCTCTCTTCTCCAGACCATTTCCGGAGACCTTCTCCCTTACCTCACCTCGCTCATCAACTCATCCCTGACCACTGGCTACGTCCCTTCCGTCTTCAAGAGAGCGAGAGTTGCACCCCTTCTGAAAAAACCTACACTCGATCCCTCCGATGTCAACAACTACAGACCAGTATCCCTTCTTTCTTTTCTCTCCCAAAACTCTTGAATGTGCCGTCCTTGGCCAGCTCTCCTGCTATCTCTCTCAGAATGACCTTCTTGATCCAAATCAGTCAGGTTTCAAGACTAGTCATTCAACTGAGACTGCTCTTCTCTGTGTCACGGAGGCGCTCCGCACTGCTAAAGCTAACTCTCTCTCCTTTGCTCTCATCCTTCTAGACCTATCGGCTGCCTTTGATACTGTGAACCATCAGATCCTCCTCTCCACCCTCTCCAAGTTGGGCATCTCCGGCGCGGCCCACGCTTGGATTGCGTCCTACCTGACAGGTCGCTCCTACCAGGTGGCGTGGCGAGAATCTGTCTCCTCACCACGTGCTCTCACCACTGGTGTCCCCCAGGGCTCTGTTCTAGGCCCTCTCCTATTCTCGCTATACACCAAGTCACTTGGCTCTGTCATAACCTCACATGGTCTCTCCTATCATTGCTATGCAGACGACACACAATTAATCTTCTCCTTTCCCCCTTCTGATAACCAGGTGGCGAATCGCATCTCTGCATGTCTGGCAGACATATCAGTGTGGATGACGGATCACCACCTCAAGCTGAACCTCGGCAAGACGGAGCTGCTCTTCCTCCCGGGGAAGGACTGCCCGTTCCATGATCTCGCCATCACGGTTGAGAACTCCATTGTGTCCTCCTCCCAGAGCGCTAAGAACCTTGGCGTGGTCCTGGACAACACCCTGTCGTTCTCAACTAACATCAAGGCGGTGGCCCGTTCCTGTAGGTTCATGCTCTACAACATCCGCAGAGTACGACCCTGCCTCACACAGGAAGCGGCGCAGGTCCTAATCCAGGCACTTGTCATCTCCCGTCTGGATTACTGCAACTCGCTGTTGGCTGGGCTCCCTGCCTGTGCCATTAAACCCCTACAACTCATCCAGAACGCCGCAGCCCGTCTGGTGTTCAACCTTCCCAAGTTCTCTCACGTCACCCCGCTCCTCCGCTCTCTCCACTGGCTTCCAGTTGAAGCTCGCATCCACTACAAGACCATGGTGCTTGCTTACGGAGCTGTGAGGGGAACGGCACCTCCGTACCTTCAGGCTCTGATCAGGCCCTACACCCAAACAAGGGCACTGCGTTCATCCACCTCTGGCCTGCTCGCCTCCCTACCTTTGAGGAAGTACAGTTCCCGCTCAGCCCAGTCAAAACTGTTCGCTGCTCTGGCACCCCAATGGTGGAACAAACTCTCTCACGACGCCAGGACAGTGGAGTCAATCACCACCTTCCGGAGACCTGAAACCCCACCTCTTTAAAGAATACCTAGGATAGGATAAAGTTATCCTTCTAACCCCCCCCCCCTTAAAAGATTTAGATGCACTATTGTAAAGTGGCTGTTCCACTGGATATCATAAGGTGAATGCAACAATTTGTAAGTCGCTCTGGATAAGAGCGTCTGCTAAATGACTTAAATGTAAATGTAAATATTTGGCTGGTCCTCGCTACATCCAGACCCACTGGCTCCAGGTCATCTAAGTCTTTGCTAGGTAAAGCTCCGCCTTAACTCAGCTCACTGGTAACCATAGCAACACCCACCCATAGCACGCGCTTCAGGAGGTATATCTCATTGGTCATCCCCAAAGCCAACACCTCCTTTGGCCACCTTTCCTTCCAGTTCTCTGTTGCCAATGACTGGAATGAATTGCAAAAATCGATGAAGTTGGAGACTTATATCTCCCTCACTAACTTTAAGCATTAGCTATCTGAGCAGCTTACCGATCGCTGCAGCTGTACACAGCCCATCTGTAAGTAGCCCATCTAACTTCCTACCTCATCCCCATGTTTTTTTTTTTTTGTCTCACACCAGTATTTATACTTGCACATCATCTGCAAATCTATCACTCCAGTGTTAATTTGCTAAATTGTAGTTACTTCGCTACTATGGCCTATTTATTGCCTTACCTCCTTACTCCATTTGCACACACTATATATCGATTTTTCAATTGTGTTATTGACTGTACGTTTGTTTATCCCACGTGTAACTCTGTGTTGTTTTTGTTGCACTGCTTTGCTTTATCTTGGCCAGGTCACAGTTGTAAATGAGAACTTGTTCTCAACTAGCCTACCTGGTTAAATAAAGGTGACATTAATTAATAATAAATATCATAACTTTATTGACAACACCCAAATTGATACTGTCATTAACGCGGTTCTTCAATAATTACACATTTCTTAATACTGTAGCTGTTTCGTTAGTCACATGTTCAACTATCATCAGCTGATCCAGGAAATCATTTTCTAAATGCCAGTCAAATGACAAACATCACCACATGCAACAACTACCAAAGTGCTTCTTCATTCATTACTCTGGTAAAGACAGTTATGCCGTGCTCCACGTTGGATCAGACATCCCAAACAAAATGATGTTTATAATGTTATTGTCTGCTTGATTTACTGTAGGGTCTCGTTAGTCTGTTTGCACACAGAGATACTTAGCTCATAATGTGTAGAGAACTGTTCCTTGATGGATAGACTGTTGAACAACACACAGAGCTATTTTCCTATATTTGTTCTTAGGTGAAGTTATGGGTCCTACAGTAGGTCTATGTTATTGTTAGGGAATGTTATGGGTCCAACAGTAGGTCTATGTTAGGTGAAGTTATGGGTCCTACAGTAGGTCTATGTTATTGTTAGGTGAAGTTATGGGTCCTACAGTGGGTCTATGTTAGGTGAAGTTATGGGTCCTTCAGTAGGTCTATGCTATTGTTAGGTGAAGTTATGGGTCCTACAGTAGGTCTATGTTGTTAGGTGAAGTTATGGGTCCTACAGTAGGTCTATGTTGTTGTTATGGGTCCTACTGTAGGTCTACGTTGTTGTTAGGTGAAGTTTTGGGTCCTACAGTAGGTCTATGTTGTTGTTAGGTGAAGTTATGGGTCCTACAGTAGGTCTATGTTGTTGTTAGGTGAAGTTATGGATCCTACAGTAGGTCTATGTTGTTGTTATGGGTCCTAGAGTACACTATGTATGTTATGCAATAACAACCAAAGTGCTTCTTCGTTCATTACAGGTATATTTGTTGTTAGGTGAAGTTATGGGCCAATTTGGCAAACAGTGTACAAACCCTCATTGTCAGGCTGATGGAAAAGCCAAAGAGCATTTTACTGGTTGAAGTGTTTTTTAAATACAAAGCGGTTGATTTGCGATGATGACACAAACATTATATTAAGCAGGACATTCAAACGAGCATTACAATTATAATCCAAAGTAGTGTGAAATGCACTCATAAGCAACCTGGAAATGGAGTTTACTCCCCTGAGTTTTCCCCCATTCACATTCAGAATAGTTTGTGAAAAACAAAAATCTTTGCTCACCATTTTTGCTCCTGGCAAATATACTACGTCCATAACTAGTGGTTTCCTCATTAGCAGATATACTACATCCATAACTAGTGGTTTCCTCATTAGCAGATATACTACATCCATAACTAGTGGTTTCCTCATTAGCAGGGAGGAGTTTCTACAATCAAATTGTATGTGCTTTTCCCTCGTTTCGCAATTTAATTAAACACAGAAAGGGGCCTATATTGGAGACCAAAAGTCGTCTGGCACACTGCTTAGAGTTTCAACAACATGAATAACTTATTTCTAGCCTACAATCATCGATGTTACTACTAATGTGAAAACAAGACAAAATATGATTATTGTTGCTCATTTTAAGACAATTGTCAAATAATTTTAACATTTATTACAGGCATCAATTGTTGTACAACATCATGGCTACGCTGTTGGCATCACCTTTTACAGTGGATTTCCACTGTTGTGGGCCTTTAATCATCTGTCTGACTTTGTTGTTCACACAGGAGAGAAACGGGACTATCGTGGATCCTCTGGGGAGCCTCAAAAACCTCATGATGCTGAAGAGGCAGAGAAGAGTCTCTCCAGATCAGAACACCTCAATAAACACCTGCAAAGATCCACAGGGAAGAGAACTCACTGCTGCTCTGACTGTGGGAAGAGATTCACCTCATCAGGCATTAAAATTCATCACAGAACACACACAGGAGAGAACCTTTATAGCTGTGTTCAATGTGGGAAGAGTTTTACTACATCTGGCCAGCTGACATTACACCAGAGAACACACACAGGAGAGAAATCTTATAGCTGTGTTCAATGTGGGAAGAGTTTTACTACATCTAGCAATCTGACTCTACACCAGAGAACACACACAGGAAAGAAACGTTATAGCTGTGATCAATGTGGGAAGAGTTTTCGTGCATCTAGAGATCTGACAGTGCACCAGAGAACACATACAGGAGAGAAACCTTATAGCTGTGGTCAATGTGGGAAGAGTTTTCGTGCATCTAGAACTTTGACTCAACACCAGAGAATACACACAGGAGAGAAACCTTATAGCTGTGGTCAATGTGGGAAGAGTTTTGGTCGATCTGGCCAGCTGACATCACACCAGAGAATACACACAGGAGAGAAACCTTATGGCTGTGATCAATGTGGGAAGAGTTTTGGTCGATCTGGCCATCTGGTATCACACCAGAGAACACACACAGGAGAGAAATCCTATAGCTGTGGTCAATGTGACATGAGATACTCTGATAAAAGATCTCTGATCAAACATCAGAAAATACATACATGAAGGAGTTGTTTCATGATGTCAATGAATTAATGTCACAATGTTTTAACATTGTTGTAGGAGTATTTTAATGATGTCACAATGTAGAATGTTTTAACATTGTAGTATGAGTATTTTAAGGAGTTTCACAATGTAGAACCCGAATTCAATTGATTTCAGCGTGATATGGATATTAGCCTTGGGAAAAGTCCAGGCTCTGAATTGAAAGTACTATTTATGTGATTTAACAAAAAGAGCTGTGTTACACTTACCATGTTGGTGGCCCACTTTAATCAAAATGCAACACTTCAAAATGTAGCGATCTGTTTTCTATAAGTTGTCCTCTAACAAGGGATGTTCACATTATTCCCAGATTCCGTGTGGTTTTTGAGCTGTTAGTTTTAACAGGACGTGCAACCTCATCTCCCTCCTCTTGGCACAATTGATTTTAACATGATATCGATGAGTGATGACAATTAAGTGTTGTGTTCCTTTGTTTAGCGTCCCCTAAATTTAAATGCATCACTCCCAAATGTAGCTGACTGTCTTCTGCAGGTTGTCCTCTAACCAGTGAGGTAAAATATATCTCCCATTTCCATGTGTTTTTTTAGATGTTAGTTTCAACAGCAAGTACAACCTGATCTCCCCCCTAATCGATATCAGTGATTTATTGCTACTTGTCAAAACAACAGGGTTTTTGGTGCTTGTGTCCATGGTGAGGACAACTTGGTTTCTGATTGTCTCAAGGTTGGGCAGTCAAAAAAGATTTGTGTTTTGTGTTTAGCCAGTGCGTTCCATGGATCATAAATTATTTTGACTTTCCGTATTAGAGATTAGTTTTGTTTGGGCTCGTTCCAAGGGGACGAGAGTTCCTAGAAGCTAGTGAGTTTTAGGTAAGGAAAAAATACATGTTTTTTTTCTTGTTTTTAATTGTTGACATCCAGTAGATATGTTGTTATAGGTGAAGGTGTAGAAGGTGAAGCATTGTAGTTGATTATAATGTGAAATGGAAGTTGTTTTCTGTTGGTGGTGCGCATTCTCTTAATGTGTTACAGTCTTTGGTTTTTCCATTTATGTTTTGAGGTAGGACGTTAGCACGTCTAGCTCGTTAGCATATAGGGCGCACCGATTGGTGTCACCTCATTAGTCAGTATGTGTTACACCTGTGCTGGCTTGTCTATCTCGTTAGTGGGAAGGTGTTTCACCTGAGCTAGTCCAGGTTCTATTTAAGAGTGTCTGGCCCAGTGCTCCAGTTGTCTTGATAGATGTGGAGAGTCAACACCTTTAGTTGCTCCACCTTTTTGGTTTGCTTCCTGTCTTTAAGTTTATTGTGGGTTTTTCTTTTGTTTCCCTATTCTTGGGCAGATTTAGTGGGTCTCATAATGGGTGTCTTTTAGGTCCCAGTTGTTGTTACTAGTCAACTTTCAGTGACACTGAGAGCAAAACTGCAACAATATGTTATAATACTTTTATTGCATCAAATGGTTGTTTTATGCAACAGAATAGAGGGTTCTTAGAACTATTGTGTCTGTGTTCTACTGAGGATGGACCTCTGGGAGAAAACACTGACAGGAGATTTACAATGTCTTTTGGGTGATAAAACCTAAAGAGACCACATTCCAGAGCATGAGTTAATGTTTCTGTTCTATATGGTACCAGGGAGAGATGACTCCAGGGCCAGACCCCGGTCTCTAATGTTTTTACAGCAGATACTGTCTGCTGTGAATTATAAGTATCTTTCATACAAATCTTAACCTTGTGACCCATTCTATACATCTGTTGTTCATCATGTAGGTTGAAAGGGTTGTATCTTGGCTATTTTTTTTATTTTTTTTAATTTCACCTTTATTTAACCAGGTAGGCTAGTTGAGAACAAGTTCTCATTTGCAACTGCGACCTGGCCAAGATAAAGCAAAGCAGTGTGACACAGACAACAACACAGAGTTACACATGGAGTAAACAATAGACAAGTCAATAACATGGTAGAAAAAAGAGAAATAAAATACAAAATACCTTTGTACTTTTGTCTCGTGGCTCTCAATGAATCATCTGGGGGTGATTCGTCAACCAGCCATCATTATCGTAGAGCACTCAATTGATTAACTTTATATGTGTGTATTGTATTGACCTGCTCCCTTATTATAAAGTGAATAAAGGTTTAGTTTAAGAATAATTCTGACTTGTGTGATAAGTTTGTCTCCTCATTTGATATTAAAGAAATTAACCACATTTGGCGATGGGGGTGTGAGTCTTCACTTGGTGACCGCTCCTGACGACCTGGGTAAATCGTGCACGAGCGATCCCTCAAATTTGGGATCTCAGAGACCGCACTTTGGGAACGGAGCAGATGGACCCACCTTTGATCTGAGAGGCAGCGAGCCGAGTGGACACCACATCTCGAAAGTGTTTTTTTTTCATTAAGAGGAAACTCGCAAAGTGGAGTTAAGCCTCGTAGGCTCTGAGTGTGTATTCCTGTGTGGAGGTGTATACAGGGCCCAGTCAGTAGGCTCTGAGAGTGTATTCCTGTGTGGAGGTGTAAACAGGGCCCAGTCAGGAGGCTCTGAGTGTGTATTCCAGTGTGAGGGGGTCACCTTGGAGTTGTAAACAGGGCCCAGTCAGGAGGCTCTGAGTGTTCCTGTGTGAGGGGGGCACCTTGGAGGTGTAAACAGGGCCCAGTCAGGAGGCTCTGAGTGTGTGTTCCAGTGTGAGGGGGTCACCTTGGAGTTGTAAACAGGGCCCAGTCAGGAGGCTCTGAGTGTTCCAGTGTGAGGGGGGCACCTTGGAGGTGTAAACAGGGCCCAGTCAGGACGCTCTGAGTGTGTATTCCAGTGTGAGGGGGGCACCTTGGAGGTGTAAACAGGGCCCAGTCAGGAGGCTCTGAGTGTTCCAGTGTGAGGGGGGCACCTTGGAGGTGTAAACAGGGCCCAGTCAGGAGGCTCTGAGTGTTCCAGTGTGAGGGGGGCACCTTGGAGGTGTAAACAGGGCCCAGTCAGGACGCTCTGAGTGTTCCAGTGTGAGGGGGGGCACCTTGGAGGTGTAAACAGGGCCCAGTCAGGAGGCTCTGAGTGTTCCAGTGTGAGGGGGGGCACCTTGGAGGTGTAAACAGGGCCCAGTCAGGAGGCTCTGAGTGTATTCCAGTGTGAGGGGGGCACCTTGGAGGTGTAAACAGGGCCCAGTCAGGAGGCTCTGAGTGTGTGTTCCAGTGTGAGGGGGTCACCTTGGAGTTGTAAACAGGGCCCAGTCAGGAGGCTCTGAGTGTTCCAGTGTGAGGGGGGCACCTTGGAGGTGTAAACAGGGCCCAGTCAGGACGCTCTGAGTGTGTATTCCAGTGTGAGGGGGGCACCTTGGAGGTGTAAACAGGGCCCAGTCAGGAGGCTCTGAGTGTTCCAGTGTGAGGGGGGCACCTTGGAGGTGTAAACAGGGCCCAGTCAGGAGGCTCTGAGTGTTCCAGTGTGAGGGGGGCACCTTGGAGGTGTAAACAGGGCCCAGTCAGGACGCTCTGAGTGTTCCAGTGTGAGGGGGGGCACCTTGGAGGTGTAAACAGGGCCCAGTCAGGAGGCTCTGAGTGTTCCAGTGTGAGGGGGGGCACCTTGGAGGTGTAAACAGGGCCCAGTCAGGAGGCTCTGAGTGTATTCCAGTGTGAGGGGGGCACCTTGGAGGTGTAAACAGGGCCCAGTCAGGAGGCTCGTAGTGTGTATTCCAGTGTGAGGGGGGGCACCTTGGAGGTGTAAACAGGGCCCAGTCAGGAGGCTCTGAGTGTATTCCAGTGTGAGGGGGGGCACCTTGGAGGTGTAAACAGGGCCCAGTCAGGAGGCTCTGAGTGTATTCCTGTGTGAGGGAGGCACCTTGGAGGTGTAAACAGGGCCCAGTCAGGAGGCTCTGAGTGTATTCCAGTGTGGAGGTGTAAACAGGGCCCAGTCAGGAGGCTCTGAGTGTGTATTCCTGTGTGGAGGTGTAAACAGGGCCCAGTCAGGAGGCTCTGAGTGTGTATTCCTGTGTGGAGGTGTAAACAGGGCCCAGTCAGGAGGCTCTGAGTGTGTATTCCTGTGTGGAGGTGTAAACAGGGCCCAGTCAGGAGGCTCTGAGTGTGTATTCCTGTGTGGAGGTGTAAACAGGGCCCAGTCAGTAGGCTCTGAGTGTGTATTCCTGTGTGGAGGTGTAAACAGGGCCCAGTCAGGAGGCTCTGAGTGTGTATTCCTGTGTGGAGGTATAAACAGGGCCCAGTCAGGAGGCTCTGAGTGTGTATTCCTGTGTGGAGGTGTAAACAGGGCCCAGTCAGGAGGCTCTGAGTGTGTATTCCTGTGTGGAGGTGTAAACAGGGCCCAGTCAGGAGGCTCTGAGTGTGTATTCCTGTGTGGAGGTGTAAACAGGGCCCAGTCAGGAGGCTCTGAGTGTGTATTCCTGTGTGGAGGTATAAACAGGGCCCAGTCAGGAGGCTCTGAGTGTGTATTCCTGTGTGGAGGTGTAAACAGGGCCCAGTCAGGAGGCTCTGAGTGTGTATTCCTGTGTGGAGGTGTAAACAGGGCCCAGTCAGGAGGCTCTGAGTGTGTATTCCTGTGTGGAGGTGTAAACAGGGCCCAGTCAGGAGGCTCTGAGTGTGTATTCCTGTGTGGAGGTGTAAACAGGGCCCAGTCAGGAGGCTCTGAGTGTGTATTCCTGTGTGGAGGTGTAAACAGGGCCCAGTCAGGAGGCTCTGAGTGTGTATTCCTGTGTGGAGGTGTAAACAGGGCCCAGTCAGGAGGCTCTGAGTGTGTATTCCTGTGTGGAGGTGTAAACAGGGCCCAGTCAGGAGGCTCTGAGTGTGTATTCCTGTGTGTAAACAGGGCCCAGTCAGGAGGCTCTGAGTGTGTATTCCTGTGTGTAAACAGGGCCCAGTCAGGAGGCTCTGAGTGTGTATTCCTGTGTGTAAACAGGGCCCAGTCAGGAGGCTCTGAGTGTGTCTTCCTGTGTGGAGGTGTAAACAGGGCCCAGTCAGGAGGCTCTGAGTGTGTATTCCTGTGTGTAAACAGGGCCCAATCAGGAGGCTCTGAGTGTGTCTTCCTGTGTGGAGGTGTAAACAGGGCCCCGTCAGGAGGCTCTGAGTGTGTATTCCTGTGTGGAGGTGTAAACATGGCCCAGTCAAGAGGCTCTGAGTGTGTATTCCTGTGTGGAGGTGTAAACAGGGCCCAGTCAGGAGGCTCTGAGTGTGTATTCCTGTGTGGAGGTGTAAACAGGGCCCAGTCAGGAGGCTCTGAGTGTGTATTCCTGTGTGGAGGTGTAAACAGGGCCCAGTCAGGAGGCTCTGAGTGTGTATTCCTGTGTGGAGGTGTAAACAGGGCCCAGTCAGCTATCTGTGTGAACTGGATGAAAACTAGAATCTGTGTTTACTAAGACCATGTATGATATAGTATAAGATAGTAAGGTGCACCTGTAATTATTTTAAACCTGGACCCCATTTTAGAAGTATTGAAAAATGTAAATGTATTAGTTACATTTAAAAAGTTAGTTACAGTTAAATTATCCTAGGAACTAACCATGAGACAGAAATGAGGAAAATATTCCTGTAGGTTAAAATATTGTTGAAAAACAACTAATTGATTAGCTATGTTTGGGAAGAGCATTGTGTGACTGCAATATGAGAGTTGTGATTGTGTAAGATTATACGTCACAGTGGCAGAATCACCTGAAAGACGCACATCGCCATCTGCTGACTGGAGTTGGTATCGCAGTTGAGAAAATACTTTCAGACAAAAAGCTAAAAAGCGACTGCATCTAAAAACCAACGACTCTCTTTGAAAACAGGCGGTGTGGCATCAGAAACATTTATTATAGTGTAAAAATGTACTACAAAGTGCAGCTAAATAGAATAACTTTGGTCATACCCAGTCAGCACGTGACGTCCAAGGACGTCGAATTATGGGCCATATCAGGTCTGTCTGTTGTGGTCGCTATTTTGCCCTAAAATAGTCATCCCAAATTGGGCAGTGTATAACTATGTAAATGTCTCTCGGACAAGGTGACTTTTATCAATATACACTCTAAAAAGTAGGGGTTCTTCAAATTGAAGCTGTGGGGGAACCCCTATAAGTTATTTGAAGAACCTTTTGTGGGAAACCCCTATAAGCTATTTGAAGAACCCCTTATAATGGTTCCTCAAAGAATCTTTTGGGGTTCATTTTTGAACTCCCTGTCCACCCTCCCTGCATTACAAAAACATATTTTAATAACTATTTTTTTTCTGTCCTCCATTCTATTTTTTGGGGGGGGGAATAATAATAACAATATTGATTTAAGTAATTAATTGTTTATTTAGTGGCACCACAAATGTGAACTAATATTTACAAAACAATTTACACAAAAAAAACACATTACAAAATTGCAACATTTCTGCAGACATGTCAGACCATAATAAATAATCCATTTACTTTGTATAGTGCTTATTTCTTGTTCATGAAGAAACGGGTGATTGGTGCATAGGCATACCTTGTCACGGACATAAAGGCCACTCGGGTCCTCATTGAAGAGGTAGGGCAAGAGCAGAATCACTGCTGTGGTCTCCAGTCCTAGGAAAGTAAAGCAATGATCTTACTACACTTGATCATTTTATTACAAAATACATTAGAGAAAGGGAAGGAATAAGAGAAAATACCTCTTCTGTATTGTCCTTCAGGGACTGTCAAAATAGCAGGATGATGTCCTCACCCCTGCCTCATTGAAGAGGTAGAACAGAATCGCTGCTGTGGTCTCCAGTCCTAGTACATGATGATTAGCATCAACGATCAAGTCAGCTGCTGCTGCTCCAATACAGTATGAGGTGAGACGGTGAACTGATGTTGAACTGGGCAGTCAGCTGCTGCTGCTCCAATACAGTATGAGGTGAGACGGTGAACTGATGTTGAACTGGGCAGTCAGCTGCTGCTGCTCCAATACAGTATGAGGTGAGACGGTGAACTGATGTTGAACTGGGCAGTCAGCTGCTGCTGCTCCAATACATTTTGAGGTGAGACGCTGAACTGACGTTGAACCGGGCAGTCAGCTGCTGCTGCTCCAATACAGTATGAGGTGAGACGGTGAACTGACGTTGAACTGGGCAGTCAGCTGCTGCTGCTCCAATACAGTATGAGGTGAGACGGTGAACTGACGTTGAACTGGGCAGTCAGCTGCTGCTGCTCCAATACAGTATGAGGTGAGACGGTGAACTGTCGTTGAACTAGGCAGTCAGCTGCTCCAATACAGTATGAGGTGAGACGGTGAACTGACGTTGAACCGGGCAGTCAGCTGCTGCTGCTCCAATACAGTATGAGGTGAGACAGTGAACTGATGTTGAACTGGGCAGTCAGCTTCTAGTTATTCTAGTCTTCTAGTGAGGTGTCAAAACAACAGGAAATCACTCTAGACACAGTTCCTCTGAAGTAGATCAATGGTTCCCTGAATTGGGCCAAGCGCCTTTGGCCTGTCTGCCAAGAGGGTGTGTCTAGAGCTAGTCTGGAGATAAATCAGATCCAGCCTGAACTGTGTGATGTAGTAGGGAGTTGTAGTTTCTCTAGAGATAAATCAGATCCAGCCTGAACTGTGTGATGTAGTAGGGAGTTGTAGTTTCTCTAGAGATAAATCAGATCCAGCCTGAACTGTGTGATGTAGTAGGGAGTTGTAGTTTCTCTAGAGATCAATCAGATCCAGCCTGAACTGTGTAATGTAGTAGGGAGTTGTAGTTTCTCTAGAGATAAATCAGATCCAGCCTGAACTGTGTGATGTAGTAGGGAGTTGTAGTTTCCAACAGGCCAATAATATACATAGTTTAGCGCATAAAACGTATTTAACTACAGTGACCATAATCCACTGCGTGCCTACTTGGCTTGTCTGTGTTTCTTTTACACCTGCTCTGTAAAAGAGACAGAAGAATGCACGATGGTCAATGCAATCAGGGATCCTTGGGACATCCCTACCCTAAACCCTAACCCTAACCCCTACCTTAACCATTTTAAATGTAAACTTCAATGGGCTAGGGACGTCCCAAGGATGTATTTCTACCTGAAATTGAAAATACATTATCTAAGTGATAGATAGTTGGTATTCAGCAGTCATAAAGCCTGATTTCCTTCAATGAACTACTAAAGTAGTGATTTTGTCAGACAGCATAGACAGCAGCTCTACACTTTATTGATTGACTGATCCATTCATCCTTCCATCCCTCCTCAGCCTTCCTCTCCTCTGAAGACCCAGTGAGGGTGGAGCTCAGTCAGAGAGCTGTTGAGGGACTGGTTAGGAAGAACACTTCTACAGCCAGAGAGGTGAGAGGTCACACATGGTTTAGATGGTAAATATTTATGTTCATCACGTCAGCTAAAGGTAATACGTTCCATCATCCATGTTTATTTACATTGTAAATAAATTGTTCACTGATATTGGTGTAATTTCTCACCCCCTTTAGCTGTATGAAAGTTAATTTCTCCTCAGACACACACATTTGTTCTTTGATATTATGGTCATTTGTCAAATGTTCTTGTTTTGCAATACTTTCAAATCAAATCAAGCTTTATTTATACAGCACATGTCAGACATGGATGCAACACAATGGTTTCACAGGAAAAACTATGAAAATAAACAGAAAATTTTTAGTTCATGTAACAGTATAACTTTAGTCCGATGACTCATAGTGAAGACTGGGTTCGTGCAGATAACCAACAATTTACGACGTTTGGAATGAGTAACGTGAGGTAAAATAAATAAATCATTAATCAGAAGACTATTGATCAGATATGAAAATCTGCCCCAAATTCCTAGTTAATTAGTTACGTTATAATTTAGTTGATCGCGTAATAACTAATTACAGAGAATCTTTGATAAAAACTATAAGTCTTCAATTTAATGACAGTAAAGACACAACAGGAAAAAACTATGAAAATTAAACTATATATTTAGTACATGTAACAGTGTAACTGTAGTCCATCCCCTCGCGCGAACCAGGGACCCTCTGCACTCATCAACAACAGTCACCCATGAAGCATCGTTACCCATCGCTCCACAAAAGCCGCGGCCCTTGCAGAGCAAGGGGAACCACTACTTCAAGGTCTCAAAGCGAGTGACATCACCAATTGAAACGCTATTAGCGCGCACCACCGCTAACTAGCTAGCCATTTCACATCGGTTACATACACAACATACATAAGAGGATAAAAACAGAAGAAAAACAACTGAAAGACTAATGGAAATTGTAAGGAAATGCCATTGATTAAAATATAAACAATATGATCCTATATCCACCCAACCCAAAATATAAGCTTGTTTTTCAGAACTAACAGAGTCACTGACAACTACAACTAAACAGGTTTTAGGAGGGGTTCTGAAAGACACTATGGGGGTGTCCACTAGAAGTTGACTAGTAACAACAACTGGGACATAAAAGACACTCACCATGAGACCCACTAAATCTGCCAAGAAGAGGAAAACAAAAGAAAAACCCACAACAAACTTAAAGACAGGAAGCAAACCAAAAAGGTGGAGCAACTAAAGGTGTCGACTCTCCACATCTATCAGACAACTGGAGCACTGGGCCAGACACTCTTAAATAGAACCTGGACCAGCTCAGGTGAAACACCTTCCCACTAACGAGATGGACAAGCCAGCACAGGTGTAACACATACTGACTAACGAGGTGACACCAATCAGTGCTCCCAAGACACATTTCAGTTGAATGCATTCAGTTGTACAATCAATCAAATGTATTTATAAAGCCCTTCTTACATCAGCTGATGTCACAGAGTGCTGTACAGAAACCCAGCCTAAAACCCCAAACAGCAAGCAATGCAGGTGTAGAAGCACGGTTGCTAGGAAAAACTCCCTAGAAAGACAAGAACCTAGGAAGAAACCTTGATAGGAATCAGGCTCTGAGGGGTGGCCAGTCCTCTTCTGGCTGTGCCGAGTGGAGACAATAACAGAACATGGCCAAGATGTTCAAATGTTCATAGATGACCAGCAGGGTCAAATATTAATAAACACAGTGGTTGTCGAGGGTGTAACAGGTCAGCACCTCAGTAGTAAATGTCAGTTGGCTTTTCATAGCCAATCATTCAGAGTATCTCTACAACTTCCATTTCACATAATCATCTACAATGCTTCACCTTCTACAATATAAACATGGTGTCTACTGGCTGTCAACATTTAAAAACATTTAAAAACACGTTTCTAAATAATAATATACGATCATATTATTTTTTTCTCCTTTTTCTTTCTATAGAATCCTAGAACTCACTATCTTCTAGAACTCTCGTCTTCCTAAAACTCACTAGCTTCTAGAACTCTCGTCTTCCTAAAACTCAATAGCTTCTAGAACTCTCGTCTTCCTAAAACTCACTAGCTTCTAGAACTCTCGTCTCCCTAAAACTCACTAGCTTCTAGAACTCTCGTCTTCCTAAAACTCACTAGCTTCTAGAACTCTCCTCTTCCTAAAACTCACTAGCTTCTAGAACTCTCGTCTTCCTAAAACTCACTAGCTTCTAGAACTCTCATCTTCCTAAAACTCACTAGCTTCTAGAACTCTCATCTTCCTAAACCTCACTAGCTTCTAGAACTCTCGTCTTCCTAAAACTCACTAGCTTCTAGCTTCTTCTCCTCACTGTGGAGCTTCTCTCTCTTTTCAGGGTTCACTCAATAGGCATGTTGTTGCATATAAAGTCCCCAATGTCATGCTCTAGTACATTTGGGAGTACATCTGAGAATGAACCCTGATATTATAAAAGCAGGGTAACAATGTCAATATAAATGTACCCAAAAATGTCAAGTTGGTTGCATGAATAACTATGATTAGTAAATGTTACATGATTGTAAATATGAATTATCAAAACCAAATATTCACCCCTTTGTTAATATGTATTGGCAATAATGAACTTAATGGTGAGGCATGGAATAATAAAACATGTATCTTTTGTCAGGCTGAATGTTTGAAATATGAGGTGATTTGAGTCATGCTTCTTCAGTAGTGGAATAAAGACAATTAGCATTTACTGCGTCCATGTGTTTAGGCTGCAAGTATGTTGAAATTAAGTTGTTTTCAAGTCATTGAAAAAAAAACGACCCGAAAAGACATCTTTTCAACTTTCAACTACAACCGGACGTCGAACATATATTGGACGTCGGGCATAGTCTTATTTTCAACTAAATGTTACATGTTAATGTTACTATGATTGCATAGTCTTATTTTCAACGTCTTTTGAATGATATTTTGCTAAATGGGATTAGTGCAATGTCAAAACACAGTTTTAATGTGTCCAAATCAATAACCAATATGCAGAAACAGTTTGAAGTGTTGCATTTTAATTCAAGTGGGTCACCAACATGGTATGTGTAACACAGCTCTTTTATGTTAGTCACTTTTTGTTAAATCACATAAATAATACTCTTCCAATTCAGAGCCTGGATTTCCCCCCTGAGGCTAATATCCATATCATGTTGGAATCAATAGAACAGGGGGCAAACGTTTAGGGTTCTACATTGTGACATCATTTAAATACTCCTACTACAATGTTAAAACATTCTACATTGTGACATTAATTAATTGTTTAATTGATATCATGAAAAAACTCCTTCATGTATTTTCTGATGTTTGATCAGAGATCTTTTACCAGAGTATCTCTTCCCACATTGATCACAGCTATAAGACTTCTCTCCTGTGTGTGTTCTCTGGTGTAATGTCAGCTGGCTAGATTGACCAAAACTCTTCCAACATTGACCACAGCTATAAGGTTTCTCTCCTGTGTGTGTTCTCTGGTGTGCAGTCAGCTGGCCAGATTGACCAAAACTCTTCCCACATTGATCACAGCTATAAGGTTTCTCTCCTGTGTGTGTTCTCTGGTGTACAGTCAGAGAGCCAGATGTAGTAAAACTCTTCCCACATTGACCACAGCTATAAGGTTTCTCTCCTGTGTGTATTCTCTGGTGCACTGTGAGCTGGTCAGATTTAACAAAACTCTTCCCACATTGATCACAGCTATAAAGTTCATCTCCTGTGTGTGTTCTCTGGTGTAAAGTCAGATAGCCAGAAGTAGTAAAACTCTTCCCACATTGACCACAGCTATAAGATTTCTCTCCTGTGTGTGTTCTCTGGTGTAAAGACAGAGAGCCAGATGTAGTAAAACTCCTCCCACATTGATCACAGCTATAAGGTTTCTCTCCTGTGTGTGTTCTCTGGTGTATAGTTAGATTGCTAGATGTAACAAAACTCTTCCCACATTGATCACAACTATAAGGTTTCTCTCCTGTGTGTGTTCTCTGGTGTATAGTCAGATTGCTAGATGTAACAAAACTCTTCCCACATTGATCACAGCTATAAGGTTTATCTCCTGTGTGTATTCTCTGGTGTACTGTCAGAGAGACAGATGTAGTAAAACTCTTCCCACATTGATCACAGCTATTAGATGTCTCTCCTGTGTGGATCCTTTGATGAATTTTAATGCCTGATGAGGTGAATCTCTTCCCACAGTCAGAGCAGCAGTGAGTTCTCTTCCCTGTGGATCTCTGCAGGTGTTTATTGAGGCGTTCTGATCTGGAGAGACTCTTCTCTGCCTCGTCAGCATCATGAGGTTGTTGAGGCTCCCCAGAGGATCCACGATAGTCCCGTATCTCTCCTGTGTGAACAACAAAGTCAGATGATTAAAGGCCCACAACAGTGGAAATCCACTGTAAAAGGTGATGCCAACAGCGTAGCCATGATGTTGTACAACAATTGACGTCTGTAATGAATGTTAAAATTATTTGACAATTGTCTTAAAATGAGCAAGAATAGTCATATTTTAGTAGTAACATCGATGATTGTAGGCTAGAAATAAGTTTCTTATTAAAAACCACTAGTTATGGATGTGGTATATCTGCTAACGAGGAAACCACTAGTTATGGATGTAGTATATCTGGTAATGAGGAAACCACTAGTTATGGATGTAGTATATCTGGTAATGAGGAAACCGTTAGTAATGGATGTAGTATATCTGCTAATGAGGAAACCACTAGTTATGGATGTAGTATATCTGCCTGGAGCAAAAATGGTGAGCAAAGCTTTTAGTTTTTCACAGTGTATTCTGAATGTGAATAGGGGAAAACTCAGGGTAGTAACCTCTATTTCCAGGTTGATTATGAGTACATTTCACACTACTTTGGATTATAATTGTAAGGCTCGTTTGAATGTCCTGCTTAATATAAATGTTTGCTACAGTATTAAGAATTATGTGTAATTATTGAAGAACCGCGTTAATGACAGTATACATTTGGGTGTTGCTAATAAAGTTAAGATTTCTTTGTATTTTACCTTTATTTAACCAGGTAGGCCAGTCGAGAACAAGTTCTCATTTACAACTGCGACCTGGCCAAGACAAAGCAAAGCAGTGCGACAAAAAAACAACAGAGTTACATACACTTGGGATAAACAAACGTAGAGTCAATAACACAATAGAAAAATCTATATACAGTGTGCGCAAATGGAGTAAGGAGGTAAGGCAATAAATAGGCCATAGTATCAAAGTAATTACAATTTAGCAAATTAACACTGGAGTGATAGATGTGCAGATGATGATGTGCAAGTAGAATTACTGGTGTGCAAAAGAGCAAAAAAAGTAAATAAAAACATGGGGATGAGGTAGGTAGTTGGATGGGCTATTTACAGATGGGCTGTGTACAGCTGCAGCGATCGGTAAGCTGCTCAGATAGCTGATGCTTAAAGCTAGTGAGGGAGATAGAAGTCTCCAACTTCAGCAATTTTTGCACTTCGTTCCAGTCATTGGCAGCAGAGAACTGGAAGGAAAGGTGGCCAAAGTAGGTGTTGGTTTTGTGGATGACCAGTGAGATATACTTCCTGGAGCGCATGCTATGGGTGGGTGTTGCTATGGTGACCAGTGATCTGAGTTAAGGCGGCCTAGCAAAGACTTATAGATGACCTGGAGCCAGTGGGTTTGGCGACGAATATGTAGCGAGGTCCAGCCGACGAGAGCAGTGGTATATGGGGCTTTGGTGACAAAACGGATGGCACTGTGATAGACTGCATCCAGTTTACTGAGTAGATTGTTGGAGGCTATTTTGAAAATGAAATCGCCGAAGTCAAGGATCGGTAGGATAGTCAGTTTTACGAGGGTATGTTTGGCAGTGTGAGTGAAGGAGGCTTTGTTGCGAAATAGGAAGCCGATTCTAGATTTAATTTTGGATTGGAAATGCTTAATATTAGTCTGGAAGGAGAGTTTACAGTCTAGCAAGACACCTAGGTATTTATAGTTGTCCACATATTCTAAGAAAGAACCGTGCAGAGTAGTGATGCTAGTCGGGCGGGTGTGGGCAGCGATCGGTTGTTGATTGATAGGTTGTTCTTATCGGCTGTTGAGTCTGCTGATAAGAATATGGTGATTGACAGAGTCAAAAGCCTTGGCCAGGACGATGAAGACGGCTGCACAGTACTGTCTTTCAACGATGGCAGTTCTGATATCGTTTAGTACCTTGAGAGTGGCTGACGTGCACCCATGACCAGCTCTGAAACCAGATTGCATAGCGGAGAAGGTACGGTGGGATTCGAAATGGTCGATAATCTGTTAACTTGACCTTAGAAAGGCAGGGTAGAATAGATATAGGTCTGTAGGTTTGGGTCTAGAGTGTCTCCCCCTTTGAAGAGGGGGATGACCACGGCAGCTTTACAATCTTTAGGAATCTCGGACGATACGAAAGAGAGGTTGAACAGACTATTATTATATGTATATACCTTAATAAAAGGCACATGATAGCCAGCTTGGAGGTTTCCAAAAGGCATTCAGGCCAAAGAGTTCAATCTTGGTTTCATCAGACCAGAGAATCTTGTTTCTGATGGTCTGAGAGACCTTTAGGTGCCTTTTTGGCAAACTCCAAGCGGGCTGTCAGGTGCCTTTTACTGACGAGTGGCTTCCGTCTGGCCACTCTACCACAAACGCCTGATTGGTGGAGTGCTGCAGAGATGGTTGTCCTTCCGGATGGTTCTCCCATCTCAACAGAGGAACTCTAGAGCTCTGTCAGAGTAACCATCGGGTTCTTGGTCACCTCCCTGACAAAGGCCCTTCTCCCCCGATTGCGTAGTTTGGCCGGGTGGCCAGCTCTAGGAAGAGTCTTCCAAACTTCTTCCATTAAAAAATTATGGTGGCCACTGTGTTCTTGGGGACTTTCAATGTTGCAGACATTTTTTGGTACCATTCCCCAGATCTGTGCCTCGACACAATCCTGTGTCGGAGCTCTAAGGACAATTTATTCGACCTCTTTGCTTGGTGTTTGCTCTGACATGCATTGTCAACTGTGGGACATTATATAGACAGGTGTAATCATACACAATATGATTTCATGTGGCATAAACAAAAACACAAATTCTCAGTCAAAAATATAAGTCAGAATACAGCCTTTCTATTCTCTCATTTGATTTCAGGATCTCTGAATGTTCTTCCACACAGAGAGCAGTGGTAGGACTTTTACCGTGTTTATCCTCTTATGCTCCTTCAGGCTACTTGACCAGGTAAAACCCTTTACAGACTGGGAGCATTGGAAAGGCTTTTCTCCTCTGTATCCTCTCATGAGCTTTAAGGTACGCCATTCGTGAAAATCTATTTTTACTGGGAGCAGAAAATGCTTTTCTCCTGTGTGTATTCTCTCATGCCTTTTCAGGTTAGTTAACATGGTAAAACTATTTTCACACTGGGAACATTGGTAAGGCGTTTCTCCTGTGTGTATCCTCTCATGAGTTTGTAGGTCCCATAACTGAATAAAACTCATTCCACAGTGGGAACATTGGAAAGGCTTTTCTCCAGTGTGTGTCCTCTCATGAGCTTTTAGGTTCCCTAACCAGCAAAAACTATTTTCACAGTGGGAGCAGTGGTGTTGTCTCGCTGGTTTGGGCGTCTCTGGGTCTGGTTCCCCTGAAGGATTCTTCCCGCTGTCAGAGTGAGAGTTTGGTTTCTCTCCTTGCAAAGACACACAGAGTATGTCATTAAACACAGACCTAAATGAAACCTCCACATGATAAAACTGTCTTCCTGTGAAGTTTAATCTAGACTAGATCCCTCAATAAAAGAGCAGAACTGGTCATCACAGAGTGGCTGTAGTGCTTTGTAGGCTGGGTAAATCCATTTGAATTCAATACATTTTTGACAGCATCCCTTTTGATTTAAAAAAATCTTTCCTTACATGTTTGACTATGGAAGAAGTGGTAAGAAAGTGACTTCATGTAACTGAATGTAAAAACATTCATGAGATATACAGTACCAGTCAAAAGTTTGGACACACCTACTCATTCAAGGGTTATAATGATTTGTTTTACAATTTTATCTACATTGTAGAATAATAGTGACGAAATCAAAACTATGAAATAACACATATGTAATGAAACCTAAGATTACCTGGGGTACCAATGTAAGGAATAACACATAAAAAAACAAAATATATATTTTTATTTTGCATATTTTCCAAGGAACGTGAAGCGAGGCGGCCATCTCGGTCGGCGCCGGAAGTAGTTTTTATGGAATCATGTAGTAACCAAAAAAAAAGTGGTAAACAATTAGATTTTTCAAAGTAGCCACCCTTTGCCTTGATGACAGCTTTGCACACTCTTGGCATTCTCTTAACCAGCTTCACCTGGAATGCTTTTCCAACAGTCTTGAAGGAGTTCCCACATATGCTGAGCACTTTTTAGCTGCTTTTCCATCACTCTGTGGTCCAACTCATCCCAAACCATCTCAATTGGGTTGAGGTCGGGTGATTGTGAAGGCCAGGTCATCTGGTGCAGCACTCCATCACTCTCCTTTTTGGTCAAATAACCCTTACACAGCCTGGAGGTGTGTTGTGTCATTGTCCTGTTGAAAAACAAATGATAGTCCCACTAAGCCAAACCAGATGGGATGGCGTATCGCTTCAGAACGCTGTGGTAGCCAGACAGGTGCGTGCCTTTCCAAATCATGTCAATCAATTGAATTTACCACAGGTGGACTCCAATCAAGTTGTAGAAACATCTCAACAATGATCAATGGAAACAGTATGCACCCGAGGTCAATTTCAAGTCTCACAGCAAAGGGTCTGAATACTTATGTAAATAAGGTATTTCTGTTTTTTATTTTTAATAAATGTGACATTTTTTCTCCAAACCTATTTTCTCTTTGTCATTACGGGGTATTGTGTGTAGACTGATGAGGATTTTTATTTATTTAATCCATTGTAGAATAAGGCTGTAATGTAACAAAATGTGGAAAGACAAGTGACAAAAAGGGGGTTAAAGACTTAAAGACATGTAAAAAATATAGATATAATTTTTTACATCTCTTAGATATAAGACAGACACTTCAGAACAAACTTCCTTTAGATGTTCTGGGAGAAACAATACTACTATGGTTACTGTTGTTCCATGTTGTGAATGTTATCCAATGTGTTACTATGGTTACTGTTGTTCCATGTTGTGAATGTTATCCAATGTGTTACTATGGTTACTGTTGTTCCATGTTGTGAATGTTATCCAATGTGTTACTATGGTTACTGTTGTTCCATGTTGTGAATGTTATCCAATGTGTTACTATGGTTACTGTTGTTCCATGTTGTGAATGTTATCCAATGTGTTACTATGGTTACTGTTGTTCCATGCTGTGAATGTTATCCAATGTGTTACTATGGTTACTGGTGTTCTATGGGTTATAGCAGTATGGACAAATATTTTTTGTTGATACTTCCATGGGTCTTCCCTGACCTGGTGGTTCTAATGACCTGGTGGTTCTAATGACCTGGTGGTTATAATGACCTGGTGGTTATAATGACCTGGTGGTTATAATGACCTGGTGGTAATAATGACCTGGTGGTTGGCATAACACAAGCAGAACCTGAGAACAGGATGGCCTCCACCACACAGCCTGATGACACTGCACCAGCCTACCAGTCTGCTCCAGCCCAGGTCAGAATACCAGCCTCTCAGTCTGCTCCAGCCCAGGTCAGCCAACCACCCTCTCAGTCTGCTCCAACACAGTGTTCTCCAGCCCAGGTCAGAATACCAGCCTCCCAGTCTGCTCCAGCCCAGGTCAGAATACCAGCCTCCCAGTCTGCTCCAGCCCAGGTCAACTTACCAGCCTCTCAGTCTGCTCCAGCACAGTGTGCTCCAGCCCATGTCAGAATACCAGCCTCCCAGTCTGCTCCAGCCCAGGTCAGAATACCAGCCTCCCAGTCTGCTCCACCCAGATAGTCACCCACAACTGCAATCCTTATTGATTGAAATGGGAAGTTCTTAGGGAGGGAGAGGGAGTGAAAAGGTAGAGAGGCGGAGAGAGGGAGTGAAAAGGGAGAGAGGCGGAGAGAGGGGAGTGAAAAGGGAGAGAGGCGGAGTGAAAAGGGAGAGAGAGGGAGTGAAAAGGGAGAGAGAGGGAGTGAAAAGGGAGAGAGGCGGAGAGGGGGAGTGAAAAGGGAGAGAGGCGGAGAGAGGGAGTGAAAAGGGAGAGAGGCGGAGAGAGGGAGTGAAAAGGGAGAGAGGCGGAGAGAGGGAGTGAAAAGGGAGAGAGGCGGAGAGAGGGAGTGAAAAGGGAGAGAGGCGGAGAGAGGGAGTGAAAAGGGAGAGAGGCGGAGAGAGGGAGTGAAAAGGGAGAGAGGCGGAGAGAGGGAGTGAAAAGGGAGAGAGGCGGAGAGAGGGGAGTGAAAAGGGAGAGAGGGAGTGAAAAGGGAGAGAGGCGGAGAGAGGGAGTGAAAAGGGAGAGAGGCGGAGAGAGGGAGTGAAAAGAGATAGAGGCGGAGGGGAGTGAAAAGGGAGAGAGGCGGAGAGAGGGAGTGAAAAGGGAGAGAGGCGGAGAGAGGGGAGTGAAAAGGGAAAGAGGCGGAGAGAGGGAGTGAAAAGGGAGAGAGGCGGAGAGAGGGAGTGAAAAGGGAGAGAGGCGGAGAGAGGGAGTGAAAAGGGAGAGAGGCGGAGAGAGGGAGTGAAAAGGGAGAGAGGGGAGTGAAAAGGGAGAGAGGCGGAGAGAGGGAGTGAAAAGGGAGAGAGGCGGAGAAAGGGCAGAATACCTGACCACTGTGACTGACCCAAACTTAAGGAAAGCTTTGACTATGTACAGACTCAGTGAGAATAAAGGTCAAATGTGTGATTTCATGTACTGGTACATACAAGAAAACCAGGTTTTAAAGGTCTGTTCAATAGCTATCCCATCATTACAAAACAGTTGAAAGGCTAAGTCTATCATCTCCTGAGAAGTGGTAACTATTCACATGAACTTTTCAAAGAGGTTTGGTGCCCCCTGGTGGCTGAACCCGAGATCAATGAGAGATCTTGTCAGAAACAATGACAGAGTCCCACTTCTCAGCTATCTTTATTTACATCAAACTAAACTAACTGCTATCTTGAAATGTTGAAAACGTGTTTTTAAATAGCTCAGGCTGATACCCTACCTGAGCGACAAGATGAGTCTTTTCTCCCTGACCTGGTGGTTCTAATGACCTGGTGGTTCTAATGACCTGGTGGTTATAATGACCTGGTGGTTATAATGACCTGGTGGTTCTAATGACCTGGTGGTTCTAATGACCTGGTGGTTCTAATGACCTGGTGGTTCTAATGACCTGGTGGTAATAATGACCTGGTGGTTCTAATGACCTGGTGGTTCTAATGACCTGGTGGTAATAATGACCTGGTGGTTCTAATGACCTGGTGGTTCTAATGACCTGGTGGTTCTAATGACCTGGTGGTAATAATGACCTGGTGGTTCTAATGACCTGGTGGTAATAATGACCTGGTGGTAATAATGACCTGGTGGTAATAATGACCTGGTGGTTCTAATGACCTGGTGGTAATAATGACCTGGTGGTTCTAATGACCTGGTGGTTCTAATGACCTGGTGGTTATAATGACCTGGTGGTAATAATGACCTGGTGGTTATAATGACCTGGTGGTAATAATGACCTGGTGGTTGGCATAACATAAGCAGAACCCGAGAACAGGATGGCCTCCACCACACAGCCTGATGACACTGCACCAGCCTACCAGTCTGCTCCAGCCCAGGTCAGAATACCAGTCTCCCAGTCTGCTCCAGCACAGGTCAGAATACCAGCCTCCCAGTCTGCTCCAGCACAGTGTGCTCCAGCCCAGGTCAGAATACCAGTCTCCCAGTCTGCTCCAGCCCAGGTCAGAATACCAGCCTCCCAGTCTGCTCCAGCCCAGGTCAGAACACCAGCCTCCCAGTCTGATCCAGCCCAGGTCAGAAAACCAATCTCCCAGTCTGCTCCAGCCCAGGTCAGAATACCAGCCTCCCAGTCTGCTCCAGCCCAGGTCAGAATACCAGCCTCTCAGTCTGCTCCAGCACAGGTCAGAATACCAGCCTCCCAGTCTGCTCCAACACAGTGTGCTCCAGCCCAGGTCAGAAAACCAGCCTCCCAGTCTGCTCCAGCCCAGGTCAGAATACCAGCCTCCCAGTCTGCTCCAACACAGTGTGCTCCAGCCCAGGTCAGAATACAAGACTCTCAGTCTGCTCCAGCCCAGGTCAGAATACCAGCCTTTCAGTCTGCTCCAGCCCAGGTCAGCCATCCAGCCTCTCAGTCTGCTCCAACACAGTGTGCTCCAGCCCAGGTCAGAATACCAGCCTCCCAGTCTGCTCCAGCCCAGGTCAGAATACCAGCCTCCCAGTCTGCTCCAGCCCAGGTCAGAATACCAGCCTCCCAGTCTGCTCCAGCCCAGGTCAGAATACCAGCCTCCCAGTCTGCTCCACCCAGATAGTCACCCACAACTGCAATCCTTATTGATTCAAATGGGAAGTTCTTAGAGAGGGAGAGGGAGTGAAAAGGGAGAGAGGCGGAGAGAGGGGAGTGAAAAGGTAGAAAGGCGGAGAGAGGGAGTGAAAAGGGAGAGAGGCGGAGAGATTGAGTGAAAAGGTAGAAAGGCGGAGAGAGGGAGTGAAAAGGGAGAGAGGCGGAGAGATTGAGTGAAAAGGGAGAGAGGCGGAGAGAGGGGAGTGAAAAGGGAGAGAGGCGGAAAGAGGGGAGTGAAAAGGGAGAGAGGCGGAGAGAGGGGAGTGAAAAGGGAGAAAGGCGGAGAGAGGGAGTGAAAAGGGAGAGAGAGGGAGTGAAAAGGGAGAGAGAGGGAGTGAAAAGGGAGAGAGAGGGAGTGAAAAGGGAGAGAGGCGGAGAGGGAGGGAGTGAAAAGGGAGAGAGGCGGAGAGAGGGAGTGAAAAGGGAGAGAGGCGGAGAGAGGGAGTGAAAAGGGAGAGAGGCGGAGAGAGGGAGTGAAAAGGGAGAGAGGCGGAGAGAGGGAGTGAAAAGGGAGAGAGGGGAGTGAAAAGGGAGAGAGGGGAGTGAAAAGGGAGAGAGGCGGAGAGAGGTTGACAGTTTATGACAAATAGTTAAACAATTTTGCATGTAATGGCTTATGCAAGGAACTAATGCCTAGATGTTTTGAGGGGTAAGACTATTCAACAGAGAACCATCTACTATATTTTGATCAACATGACTTGAGCAATTGATAATGTGGAAAAAAGCTGACACTTGTACATTATCAATTGCAATTTGTTCAAAGGAATAAGAAATTGCTTTAATGATGTGCACAAGTGACTAGATGATTTGGAATTTGTACAAGTCATATCAAGAATTGCACTTTTGATCTAAGAAATGCACCAAAGCGACTGAGGAAAACTGTAATCACTTTCCCAGTGGAATACAACCTAACAGACAAGAAGCCATTCTTTACAAAACAGTATGAATACAAACAATGGCAGGGCTGATTGGTGATGGGGAGGGTATGGGGCATTAAGTGAGCTAGATCCTTTGATTGCCTTTGGGAGCCTGTCAGATATGGTCAAAATATCTGTAAGATAATTTGTGATACAAACATATTCTATTTGGAGATGCTTTTTTTACCATTCAGGGATCTCATTCCCTTTTGTACTTTAACCATTTGTACATTGTTACAACACTGTATATATATATAATATGACATTTGTAATGTCTTTATTGTTTTGAAACTTCTGCATGTGTAATGTTTACTGTTCATTTTTATTGTTTATTTCACTGTTGTATATTATCTACCTCACTCGCTTTGGTAATGTAAACACATGTTTCCCATGCCAATAAAGCCCCTTGAATTGAATTGAATTGAATTGAGAGAGAGAGAGAGAGAGAGAGAGAGAGAGAGAGAGAGAGAGAGAGAGAGAGAGAGAGAGAGAGAGAGAGAGAGAGAGAAGCCCCTTGAATTGAATAAAGCCCCTTGAATTGAATTGAATTGAGAGAGAGAATCTATTTCCTAAAGTTATCCAAAAGAGAGAGAGAGATAGGGAGAGACTTTACATTCTAATCGTAGAGAAAGAGAGAGAGAGAGAATGTGAGAGAGATACAGACAGACAGACAGACAGACAGACAGAGACACAGACAGAGACCGACAGACACAGACAGAGACAGACAGACAGACAGACAGCTCTGGGTCCGTCTTGTTGTCACTGTGGCTGCGCTCAGACCGAGTGAGCTACGGTCAAGCGGGGCATCGCGTTGAACTCGGCACGGCCTGGATATAATAGTAATGCCATTGCAGGCTTTGTGTGTCTTTAAGCACCGTACTTTTTCACTCCATCCCTGCTGTGTGTGTGTGTGAGAGCTTTTCTTTGACATCTGTTGGGAGAAATGGCTGATTTACAGTTCACGAGGGTTGTCTAATCACATATATGAAGTTTTGAAAAGTTCTGACCTTTTACCCCTTCAAAACAGCATCTATGACACCATCTTAAGGCACTTCTGGTTGTCACAGTAAACACATATCTTGAATGGAGTATGCTGTTACAGAATCCTGAGTTTTAAGTCTGTATGTTAAAAATTGACTGATCTACACAGGTTTGAATGCAGTGATTGTCACAATTGCAGGCTATGTAAATCAAAACTTCATTCCTTCATGAGTGAGGGTCAATTTCACCTGCACGATTCATCAGTTTACGTTTTTGTACAAAACTTCTTATAGAAATGTGTAAAACTATGCTTGACAGTTTATGACAAATAGTTAAACAATTTTGCATGTAATGGCTTATGCAAGGAACTAATGCCTAGATGTTTTGAGGGGTAAGACTATTCAACAGAGAACCATCTACTATATTTTGATCAACATGACGTGAGCAATTGATAATGTGGAAAAAAGCTGACACTTGTACATTATCAATTGCAATTTGTTCAAAGGAATAAGAAATTGCTTTAATGATGTGCACAACTGACTAGATGATTTGGAATTTGTACAAGTCATATCAAGAATTGCACTTTTGATCTAAGAAATGCACCAAAGCGACTGAGGAAAACTGTAATCACTTTCCCAGTGGAATACAACCTAACAGACAAGAAGCCATTCTTTACAAAACAGTATGAATACAAACAATGGCAGGGCTGATTGGTGATGGGGAGGGTATGGGGCATTAACAAAGCCATCACCTACAGAGAGATGAACGTGGAGAAGAGTCCCCTAAGCAAGCTGGTCATTGTGCTCTGTTCACAAACATAAACACACCCCACAGAGCCCCTGGACAACAGCACAATTAGACCCAACCAAATCATGAGAAAACAAAAAGAACTTAGCCATAAGATGGTTTTGAGAAACCGGGCCGTGATTACCACTGGTAAGTACTGTCTTAAATACAGAGGTACAAACTCTGCAGTTGTTGAACTGATGTTTGCGGTTAAAGGGGAAATCTGCAATTGCTACATCCATATTTTGATTTTTAAATTATTTATTTATAGCCATTGATTCTTGAAGAATATAACACATGCCTCATGAGCTTAGTTCAACTGTTGTACCCCATCAGAACCCCAAATAAGCTTTTTTTACTCCAATGTTTAGAAACAATGTAAATCAACACTGTATAGCCTCAACATGGTTAAAACTATGATGTTGATATCATGGATGGTCAGTCCTTGCATCCATAGGTCTGTCTATGAATTTGAAAGTAGTTACATTTCTCCAGCCCCATCCATCATCTTATTAGCAAAACAGTGGTGGAATTACAGCTTTGTTATTGGTTGATTGATTGTTGTGTGGCTTTTTTAAAGGGACACCCTAGGATTTAAACAGCAACAAAATGGCTGACCAGAGACTTGCTTTGGTAAACAGCTGAGGGATGGGGGCTGGAGAAATGTAACCACTCTCAAATTCATAGAGAAAGCTATTGTATCAACAGTAACCCAACACCTAGCGACCTCGTCAAGAAGTTCAGACATCTTGGCGTAACAGTTATAAGGTGTTGGCTTGACAGTCGCTGGACACAGGTTTGAATTCAGCTCAGGGCAACCCCCTGAATTCACTACACTATGAATACAAGGACTGGCCATCCATGATGTCATAATGATAGTTTAACCAGGTTTCTAGGATATATAGTATATTCTAGAATTCATCCATGATGTCATAATGATAGTTTAACAGGTTTCTAGGCTATATAGTATATTCTAGAATTCATCCATGATGTCATAATGATAGTTTAACCAGGTTTCTAGGCTATATAGTATATTCTAGAATTGCCAGTGTAGATTTCCTGTAGGGGTCAAATTGTTAGAGCTGTTGATAAATCATTGTATAATATTCAGCATTTATTTCCATGCCATTACATCAATAACGCCCAACCAGAAGAGAAGAAACTCTTCCTGAACCACCTCCTCCTGCTGTCCTTCATACATTCTGACGTTGCTGGTAATCGGCTACACAAGCAGTCGGCAACCTACATTTGGAGTGCAAATGTATCTTACCATTTCTACTGATCTAGTGCCAGTTATGATTTTCATATGTTCATTTTACTGGAACAGTTTCATTTAATTTATAATAGTATCTCAATCATTGTCTGTGATTAATCTACATTCTATCTAAATGAAAATTATACAAATCTAAAAGTAACTTTTATTGCCATTGCCACCTATGTAAAAAATAGCCTACATAAAGCCAACAAATAAAAATATTGCAAATAACTGTCCTATAAATCACATGGCCTGTCCATAACGAACTTGAAACATTGTATAAAATACTCTGGGCCCTCAGTTTCCCGTGCCAGTGAGTTCTCGACCGACACAGCAGTAGGCTATTTGTGAAAGGGATAAGAAGTAATCAGGTGTTTTGACATTTCCACTGGTTCCCTTTTGTGCTGAGTGGTTATCGAAAGGGCAAGAGCTGGAAATATTTTTCAAATACTTTGAGGAGTTATTCTCCTTTGCAATTGACTTTGATTAGACTTTGTTTACTTGCTGTTTGAGGTGGGGGGAAAAATGTGCTTTGAGACGCTCCACAACTCAGTGGTGGTGCATTAAGACAATCAGAAATAATATCAGACATCCCCACATGGGCACATTTATAGGCCTACATTTATGTGCAGGCAAGGTAGACTAGTTTTACATCTATATGTGTAACCAGGTAGACTAGTTTTACATCTATATGTGTAACCAGGTAGACTAGTCCTACTTCTATATGTGTAACCAGGTAGACTAGTCCTACTTCTATATGTGTCACCAGGTAGACTAGTCCTACTTCTATATGTGTCACCAGGTAGACTAGTCCTACTTCTATATGTGTAACCAGGTAGACTAGTCCTACTTCTATATGTGTAACCAGGTAGACTAGTTTTACATCTATATATGTAACCAGGTAGACTAGTTTTACATCTATATATGTAACCAGGTAGACTAGTTTTACATCTATATGTGTAACTAGGTAGACTAGTCCTACTTATATATGTGTCACCAGGTAGACTAGTCCTACTTCTATATGTGTAACTAGGTAGACTAGTCCTACTTCTATATGTGTAACCAGGTAGACTAGTCCTACTTCTATATGTGTAACCAGGTAGACTAGTCCTACTTCTATATGTGTAACCAGATAGACTAGTCCTACTTCTATATGTGTAACCAGGTAGACTAGTCCTACTTCTATATGTGTAACCAGGTAGACTAGTCCTACTTCTATATGTGTAACCAGGTAGACTAGTCCTACTTCTATATGTGTAACCAGGTAGACTAGTCCTACTTCTATATGTGTAACCAGGTAGACTAGTCCTACTTCTATATGTGTAACCAGTTAGACTAGTCCTACTTCTATATGTGTAACCAGGTAGACTAGTCCTACTTCTATATGTGTCACCAGGTAGACTAGTCCTACTTCTATATGTGTAACCAGGTAGACTAGTCCTACTTCTATATGTGTAACCAGGTAGACTAGTTTTACATCTATATATGTAACCAGGTAGACTAGTTTTACATCTATATATGTAACCAGGTAGACTAGTTTTACATCTATATGTGTAACTAGGTAGACTAGTCCTACTTATATATGTGTCACCAGGTAGACTAGTCCTACTTCTATATGTGTAACTAGGTAGACTAGTCCTACTTCTATATGTGTAACCAGGTAGACTAGTCCTACTTCTATATGTGTCACCAGGTAGACTAGTCCTACTTCAATATGTGTAACCAGGTAGACTAGTCCTACTTCTATATGTGTAACCAGGTAGACTAGTTCTACTTCTATATGTTTAACCAGGTAGACTAGTCCTACTTCTATATGTGTTGTCGGGTAGCCTAGTTCTACTTCTATATGTGTAACCAGGTAGACTAGTCCTACTTCTATATGTGTAACCAGGTAGACCAGTCCTACTTCTTAATGTGTAACCAGGTAGACCAGTCCTACTTCTTAATGTGTAACCAGGTAGACCAGTCCTACTTCTTAATGTGTAACCAGGTAGACCAGTCCTACTTCTATATGTGTAACCAGGTAGACCAGTCCTACTTCTATATGTGTAACCAGGTAGACTAGTCCTACTTCTATATGTGTAACCAGGTAGACTAGTCCTACTTCTATATGTGTAACCAGGTAGACTAGTCCTACTTCTATATGTGTAACCAGGTAGACTAGTCCTACTTCTATATGTGTAACCAGGTAGACTAGTCCTACTTCTATATTGTTTGTTATTTAGACTAGTTCTACTTCTATATGTGTGACCAGGTAGACTAGTCCTACTTCTATATGTCTAACCAGGTAGACTAGTCCTACCTCTATGTCTAACCAGGTAGACTAGTCCTACCTCTATGTGTAACCAGGTAGACTAGTCCTACCTCTATATATGTAACCAGGTAGACTAGTTCTACTTCTATATGTGTTGTCGGGTAGACTAGTCCTACTTCTATATGTGTTGTCGGGTAGACTAGTCCTACTTCTATATGTGTAACCGGGTAGACTAGTCCTACTTCTATATGTGTAACCAGGTAGACTAGTCCTACTTCTATATGTGTAACCAGGTAGACTAGTCCTACTTCTATATGTGTAGTCAGGTAGACTAGTCCTACTTCTATATGTGTTGTCGGGTAGACTAGTTCTACTTCTATATGTGTAACCAGGTAGACTAGACCTACCTCTATATGTGTAACCAGGTAGACTAGTCCTACCTCTATATGTGTTGTCGGGTAGACTAGTTCTACTTCTATATGTGTAACCAGGTAGACTACCGTAATTTCCGGACTATAAGCCGCTACTTTTTTCCCACGCTATGAACCTTGCGCTTTATACAATGACGCGGCTAATTTATGGATTTTTCCCGCTTCACAAATTCATGCCGCCAAAAAACTGAGCACCGTCACATAATGTGACGTAAATCGAGCGCGCTCAAACTTTCCATCATTCTGATTACGGTAGTCATTTTGTCACCCTCATCATGGCAAATACACGGAGAAATGCATATGATGCAGCTTTCAATTTGAAGGCGATCGATCTGGCTGTTGGAAAAGGAAATAGTGCTGCTGCACGGGAGCCTTAATGAGTCGATGATAAGACGTTGGAAACAGCAGCGTGAGAAACTGACTTAGTGCAAAAAGACAAAAGTTTTCAGAGGAAAGAAAAGCAGATGGCCCGAACTAGAAAATGAGGCTTGGATGAGTTTGCCTCTGGATGAAAGTGAGGAGAGCGCAATGAAAACGATCCAACATCGGATGAAGCAATTCTGAGGCTATTCAACTCCGACACCAAAGGAGATGACTTCAGTGGTTTCAGTGCACAGGAGGAAGATAGTGACCAAGGACTTTCTTGGTAGGCTATTGTTTACTGCTATTTAAAAAAAAAATGTTACAAGCCTGTTTCGTTAAAGCCTATTTATTTTTGTTACAAGCCGTGTTTCGTTAAAGCCTATTTATTTTTGTTACAAGCCGTGTTTCGTTTAAAGGCTGTGTAAAGTTCATTTGTTTCAATGTACCGGTAGGCACCTGCGGCTTATAGACACGTGCGGCTTATTTATGTACAAAAAATAAAAAATAAATAAATTCAGTGGGTGCGGCTTATATTCAGGTGCGCTTAATAGTCCAGCAATTACGGTAGTCCTACTTCTCTATGTGTAGTCAGGTAGACTAGTCCTACTTTTACAGTGGGGAGAACAAGTATTTGATACACTGCCGATTTTGCAGGTTATCCTACTTACAAAGCATGTAGAGGTCTGTAATTTTTATCATAGGTACACTTCAACTGTGAGAGACGGAATCAAAAACAAAAATCCATAAATCACATTGTATGATTTTTAAGTAATTAATTTGCATTTTATTGCATGACATAAGTATTTGGTACATCAGAAAAGCAGAACTTAATTCTTGGTACAGAAACCTTTGTTTGCAATTACAGAGATCATGTGTTTCCTGTAGTTCTTTGACCAGGTTTGCACACACTGCAGCAGGGATTTTGGCCCACTCCTCCATACAGACCGTCTCCAGATCCTTCAGGTTTCAGGGCTGTCGCTGGGCAATACGGACTTTCAGCTCCCTCCAAAGATTTTCTATTGGGTTCAGGTCTGGAGACTGGCTAGGCCACTCCAGGACCTTGTGATGCTTCTTACGGAGCCACTCCTTAGTTGCCCTGACTGTGTGTTTCGGGTCGTTGTCATGCTGGAAGACCCAGCCACGACCCATCTTCAATGCTCTTACTGAGGGAAGGAGGTTGTTGGCCAAGATCTCGCGATACGTGGCCCCATCCATCCTCCCCTCAATACGGTGCAGTCGTCCTGTCCCCTTTGCAGAAAAGCATCGCCAAAGAATGATGTTTCCACCTCCATGCTTCACGGTTGGGATGGTGTTCTTGGGGTTGTACTCATCCTTCTTCTTCCTCCAAACACGGCGAGTGGAGTTTAGACCAAAAAGCTTTATTTTTGTCTCATCAGACCACATGACCTTCTCCCATTCCTCCTCTGGATCATCCAGATGGTCATTGGCAAACTTCAGACAGGCCTGGACATGTGCTGGCTTGAGCAGGGGGACCTTGCGTGCGCTGCAGGATTTTAATCCATGACGGCGTAGTGTGTTACTAATGGTTTTCTTTGAGACTGTGGTCCCAGCTCTCTTCAGGTCATTGACCAGGTCCTGCCGTGTAGTTCTGGGCTGATACCTCACCTTCCTCATGATCATTGATGCCTCACGAGGTGAGATTTTGCATGGAGCCCCAGACCAAGGGTGATTGACCATCATCTTGAATTTCTTCCATTTTCTAATAATTGCGCCAACAGTTGTTGCCTTCTCACCAAACTGCTTGCCTATTGTCCTGTAGCCCATCCCAGCCTTGTGCAGGTCTACAATTTTATCTCTGGTCTTGGCCATTGTGGAGAGGTTGGGGTCTGTTTGATTGAGTGTGTGGACAGGTGTCTTTTATACAGGTAACGAGTTCAAACAGGTGTAGTTAATACAGGTAATGAGTGGAGAACAGGAGGGCTTCTTAAAGAAAAACAAACAGGTCTGTGAGAGCCGGAATTCTTACTGGTTGGTAGGTGATCAAATACTTATGTCATGCAATAAAATGCCCTTTCCTGGGTTGGTGAAGAGCGGCATTACATTTTAAGGAATAAATCCAAGCCTCACTCGTCACCTGTGGACGGTGGTGCTTCCAGTGAGGCGTGGATTTAATAGTATGTTGTACCTAGTTTCCCTCCTTCAGGGAACAGTAGTTATAGTCATAACATTACGCTTGTCATATGATGAACTTGTAATCCAAGATGGCGTAGCATTAAGACATGTTTGTTGTAAATATTATGTTTTTTTTGTTGTTGTATATATTGCAATATATTTCAATCTTTTTCCATGTTTAAATTAAATATACCTTCCGGCAACCCGCCTCACCCAATGTGATACTGATCTGCTATTTTTTAGACCTTATAGCTAGAACCTCCATCAGAACCTAGCCGTCAGAAGCTAACCAGCTAATTAGCTACTAGCTATTTAGTCATTGTTAGCCACTGCTAGCGGCATTTACCTTTTTAGCTCAGCTTATAAAAATTCATAAAACACACAGTGTTATACATTTGTTCATCCAACCACGGTGTCAGATTTCAAATAGGCTTTACGGCGAAAGCATACCGTGCGATTATCTGAGAACAGCGCCCAGCAGACGAATCATTACAAACAGTTACCAGCCAAGTAGAGTTACACAAGTCAGAAATAGCAATAAAATTAATTACTTACCTTTGATGATCTTCATATTGTTGCACTCACAAAACTCCCATTTACTAAATAAATGTTAGTTTTGTTCGATACAGTCTCTCTTTATATCCAAAAACCTCAGTTTTGTTCAGTAATCCACAGGCTCAAAGGAAACCGGACAATAATAATAAACAATAATCGGTCGACCTCTACTCTGGACGGTTCTGACTTAGAATATGTGGACAACTACAAATACCTAGGTGTCTGGCTAGACTGTAAACTCTCCTTCCAGACTTATATTAAGCATTTCCAATCCCAAATTAAATCTAGAATCGACTTCCTATTTCGCGTCAAAACCTCCTTCACTCACGCTGTCAAACATACCCTCATAAAACTGACTATCCTACCGATCCTTGACTTTAGCGATGTTATTTTTAAAATAGCCTCCAACACTCTACTCAGCAAACTGGATGCACCAAAGCCCCATATACCACCCACCACTAAGACCTGATTAATGGTTGGTTTCTCAAATGACTGCCTCACCTGGTTCACCAACTACTTCTCTGATCGATTTGACACACTGAATTCTGAGGGCCTGTTGTCCGGACCTTTGGCAGTCTCTATGGGGGTGCCACAGGGTTCAATTCTCGGGCTATTCCGTATACATCTGACCCTTCTTTGGACACTGTGTTAACAAACCTCCAAACAAGCTTCAATGCCATATAACACTCCTTCTGTGGCCTCCAACTGCTCTTAAACGCTAGTAAAACTACCTTAGACTGCATCCAGTAAATCACAGTGCCATCCGTTTTGTCACCAAAGCCCCATATACCACCCACCACTGAGACCTGTATGCTCTCGTCGGCTGGCCCTCGCTACATATTCATCGCTAAACCCACTGGCTCCAGGTCATCTATAAGTCTTTGCTAGGCCGCCTTCACTCAGCTCACTGGTCACCATAGCAACACCCACCCGTAGCACGCGCTCCAGCAGGTATATCTCACTGGTCATCCCCAAAGCCAACACCTCCTTTGGCTGCCTTTTCCTTCCAGTTCTCTGCTGCCAATGACTGGAACGAATTGCAAAAATCGCTGAAGTTGGAGACTTATATCTCCCTCACTAACTTTAAGCATCAGCTATCTGAGCAGCTTACCGATCGCTGCAGCTGTACACAGCCCATCTGTAAATAGCCCATCCAACTGCCTACCTCATCCCCATATTTTTATTTAATTTTTTTGCTCTTTTGCACACCAGTATTTCTACTTGCACATCATCTATCACTCCAGTGTTAATTTGCTAAATTGTAGTTAATGAATCTGTAGTTCATTCAAACATTATATTAAACAGGACATTCAAATTAGCCTTACAATTATAATCCAAAGTAGTGTGAAATGCACTAATAAGCACCTGTAAATGACATTGTGAAAAACTAAAATCTTTGTTCACCATTTTTGCTCCAGGCAGATATACTACATCCATAACTAGTGGTTTCCTCATTACCAGATATACTACATCCATAACTAGTGGTTTCCTCATTAGCAGATAGTTCTACAGCCATAACTAGTGGTTTCCTCATTACCAGATATACTACAGCCATAACTATTGGTTTCCTCATTAGAAGATATACTACATCCATAACTATCGGTTTCCTCATTACCAGATATACTACATCCATAACTAGTGGTTTCCTCATTACCAGATATACTACATCCATAACTATTGGTTTCCTCATTAGAAGATATACTACATCCATAACTAGTGGTTTCCTCATTACCAGATATACTACATCCATAACTATTGGTTTCCTCATTAGAAGATATACTACATCCATAACTAGTGGTTTCCTCATTACCAGATATACTACATCCATAACTAGTGGTTTCCTCATTAGAAGATATACTACATCCATAACTAGTGGTTTCCTCATTACCAGATTTACTACATCCATAACTATTGGTTTCCTCATTAGAAGATATACTACATCCATAACTAGTGGTTTCCTCATTACCAGATATACTACATCCATAACTAGTGGTTTCCTCATTACCAGATTTACTACATCCATAACTAGTGATTTCCTCATTACCAGATATACTACATCCATAACTAGTGGTTTCCTCATTACCAGATATACTACATCCATAACTAGTGGTTTCCTCATTACCAGATATACCACATCCATAACTAGTGGTTTCCTCATTACCAGATATACTACATCCATAACTAGTGGTTTCCTCATTACCAGATATACTACATCCATAACTAGCGGTTTCCTCATTACCAGATATACTACATCCATAACTAGTGGTTTCCTCATTACCAGATATACTACATCCATAACTAGTGGTTTCCTCATTACCAGATATACTACATCCATAACTAGTGGTTTCCTCATTACCAGATATACTACATGGGGGTCTGACATAACATTAACAGTGGATTTCTGCTGTTGTGGCCCTTTAACCGTCTAACTTTGTGGTTCACACAGGAGATAGACGGGACTATTGTGGATCCTCTGGGGAGCCTCAACAACCTCATGATGCTGATGCGGCAGAGAAGAGTCTCTCCACGTCAAAACACCTCAAGAAACGCCTGCAGAGACCCACAGGGAAGAAATCTCACTGCTGCTCTGACTGTGGGAAGAGATTCACCTCATCAGGCATTAAAATACATCAGAGAATACACACAGGAGAGAAGCCTTATGGCTTTGATCAATGTGGGAAGAGTTTTGTTGAGTCAAGCTGTCTCACGATACATCAGAGAATACACACAGGAGAGAAATCATACAGCTGTGATCAATGTGGGAAGATATGTTCTACATCTGGCCATCTAACTATACACCAGAGAACACACACAGGAGAGAAACGATATAGCTGTGATCAATGTGGGAAGAGTTTTGCTGCATCTGGCAATCTGACTATACACAAGAGAATACACACAGGAGAGAAACCTTATAGCTGTGATCAATGTGGAAAGAGTTTTACTCAGTCAACCAGCCTGACATCACACCAGAGAACACACACAGGAGAGAAACCTTATAGCTGTGGTCAATGTGGGAAGAGTTTTTGTACATCTGGCCGTCTGGCAACACACCGGAGAACACACACAGGAGAGAGGGAGTGAAAAGGGAGAGAGGCGGAGAGAGGGAGTGAAAAGGGAGAGAGGCGGAGAGAGGGAGTGAAAAGGGAGAGAGGCGGAGAGAGGAGTGAAAAAGGGAGAGAGGCGGAGAGAGGGGAGTGAAAAGGGAGAGAGGGGAGTGAAAGGGAGAGAGGCGGAGAGAGGAGTGAAAAAGGGAGAGAGGCGGAGAGAGGGGAGTGAAAAGGGAGAGAGGGGAGTGAAAAGGGAGAGAGGCGGAGAGAGGGAGTGAAAAGGGAGAGAGGCGGAGAGAGGGGAGTGAAAAGGGAGAGAGGCGGAGAAAGGGGAGTGAAAAGGGAGAGAGGCGGAGAGAGGGAGTGAAAAGGGAGAGAGGCGGAGAGAGGGGAGTGAAAAGGGAGAGACGGGAGTGAAAAGGGAGAGAGGCGGAGAAAGGGGAGTGAAAATGGAGAGAGGCGGAGAGAGGGAGTGAAAAGGGAGAGAGGCGGAGAGAGGGAGTGAAAAGGGAGAGAGGCGGAGAGAGGGAGTGAAAAGGGAGAGAGGCGGAGAGAGGGAGTGAAAAGGGAGAGAGGCGGAGAGAGGGAGTGAAAAGGGAGAGAGGGGAGTGAAAAGGGCGAGAGACGGAGAGAGGAGAGTGAAAAGGGAGAGAGGGAGTGAAAAGGGAGAGAGGCGGAGAGAGGGAGTGAAAAGGGAGAGAGGCGGAGAGAGGGAGTGAAAAGGGAGAGTGGCGGAGAGAGGGAGTGAAAAGGGAGAGAGGTGAAGAGAGGGAGTGAAAAGGGAGAGAGGCGGAGAGAGGGGAGTAAAAATAAGGAGAGAGGCGGAGAGAGGGAGTGAAAAGGGAGAGAGGCGAAGAGAAGGAGTAAAAAGAAGGAGAGAGGCGGAGAGAGGGAGTGAAAAGGGAGAGAGGCGGAGAGAGGGGAGTGAAAAGGGAGAGAGGCGGAGAGAGGGAGTGAAAAGGGAGAGAGGCGGAGAGAGGGAGTAAAAATAAGGAGAGAGGCGTAGAGAGGGAGTGAAAAGGTTGAGAGGCGGAGAGAGGGAGTGAAAAGGGAGAGAGAGGGAGTGAAAAGGGAGAGAGGCGGAGAGGGGGAGTGAAAAGGGAGAGAGAGGGAGAGAGAGGGAGTGAAAAGGGAGAGAGGGAGTGAAAAGGGAGAGAGGTGGAGAGGGGGAGTGAAAAGGGAGAGAGGCGGAGAGAGGGAGTGAAAAGGGAGAGAGGCGGAGAGAGGGAGTGAAAAGGGAGAGAGGCGGAGAGAGGGAGTAAAAAGGGAGAGAGGCGGAAAGAGGGAGAGA
Source organism: Salvelinus fontinalis (assembly GCF_029448725.1). Taxonomy (NCBI): domain Eukaryota; kingdom Metazoa; phylum Chordata; class Actinopteri; order Salmoniformes; family Salmonidae; genus Salvelinus; species Salvelinus fontinalis. The sequence goes on from NC_074704.1 coordinate 5,617,351, forward strand.
AAAGGGAGAGAGGCGGAGAGAGGGAGTGAAAAGGGAGAGAGGCGGAGAGAGGGAGTGAAAAGGGAGAGAGGCGGAGAGAGGGAGTGAAAAGGTAGAGAGGCGGAGAGAGGGAGTGAAAAGGGAGAGAGGGGAGTGAAAAGGGAGAGATGGGAGTGAAAATGGAGAGAGGCGGAGAGACGTTGACAGTTTATGACAAATAGTTAAACAATTTTGCATGTAATGGCTTATGCAAGGAACTAATGCCTAGATGTTTTGAGGGGTAAGACTATTCAACAGAGAACCATCTACTATATTTTGATCAACATGACGTGAGCAATTGATAATGTGGAAAAAAGCTGACACTTGTACATTATCAATTGCAATTTGTTCAAAGGAATAAGAAATTGCTTTAATGATGTGCACAAGTGACTAGATGATTTGGAATTTGTACAAGTCATATCAAGAATTGCACTTTTGATCTAAGAAATGCACCAAAGCGACTGAGGAAAACTGTAATCACTTTCCCAGTGGAATACAACCTAACAGACAAGAAGCCATTCTTTACAAAACAGTATGAATACAAACAATGGCAGGGCTGATTGGTGATGGGGAGGGTATGGGGCATTAAGTGAGCTAGATCCTTTGATTGCCTTTGGGAGCCTGTCAGATATGGTCAAAATATCTGTAAGATAATTTGTGATACAAACATATTCTATTTGGAGATGCTTTTTTTACCATTCAGGGATCTCATTCCCTTTTGTACTTTAACCATTTGTACATTGTTACAACACTGTATATATATATAATATGACATTTGTAATGTCTTTATTGTTTTGAAACTTCTGCATGTGTAATGTTTACTGTTCATTTTTATTGTTTATTTCACTGTTGTATATTATCTACCTCACTCGCTTTGGTAATGTAAACACATGTTTCCCATGCCAATAAAGCCCCTTGAATTGAATTGAATTGAGAGAGAGAGAGAGAGAGAGAGAGAGAGAGAGAGAGAGAGAGAGAGAGAGAGAGAGAGAGAGAGAGAGAGAGAGAGAGAGAGAGAGAGAGAGAAGCCCCTTGAATTGAATAAAGCCCCTTGAATTGAATTGAATTGAGAGAGAGAATCTATTTCCTAAAGTTATCCAAAAGAGAGAGAGAGATAGGGAGAGACTTTACATTCTAATCGTAGAGAAAGAGAGAGAGAGAGAATGTGAGAGAGATACAGACAGACAGACAGACAGACAGACAGACAGACAGAGACACAGACAGAGACCGACAGACACAGACAGAGACAGACAGACAGACAGACAGCTCTGGGTCCGTCTTGTTGTCACTGTGGCTGCGCTCAGACCGAGTGAGCTACGGTCAAGCGGGGCATCGCGTTGAACTCGGCACGGCCTGGATATAATAGTAATGCCATTGCAGGCTTTGTGTGTCTTTAAGCACCGTACTTTTTCACTCCATCCCTGCTGTGTGTGTGTGTGAGAGCTTTTCTTTGACATCTGTTGGGAGAAATGGCTGATTTACAGTTCACGAGGGTTGTCTAATCACATATATGAAGTTTTGAAAAGTTCTGACCTTTTACCCCTTCAAAACAGCATCTATGACACCATCTTAAGGCACTTCTGGTTGTCACAGTAAACACATATCTTGAATGGAGTATGCTGTTACAGAATCCTGAGTTTTAAGTCTGTATGTTAAAAATTGACTGATCTACACAGGTTTGAATGCAGTGATTGTCACAATTGCAGGCTATGTAAATCAAAACTTCATTCCTTCATGAGTGAGGGTCAATTTCACCTGCACGATTCATCAGTTTACGTTTTTGTACAAAACTTCTTATAGAAATGTGTAAAACTATGCTTGACAGTTTATGACAAATAGTTAAACAATTTTGCATGTAATGGCTTATGCAAGGAACTAATGCCTAGATGTTTTGAGGGGTAAGACTATTCAACAGAGAACCATCTACTATATTTTGATCAACATGACGTGAGCAATTGATAATGTGGAAAAAAGCTGACACTTGTACATTATCAATTGCAATTTGTTCAAAGGAATAAGAAATTGCTTTAATGATGTGCACAAGTGACTAGATGATTTGGAATTTGTACAAGTCATATCAAGAATTGCACTTTTGATCTAAGAAATGCACCAAAGCGACTGAGGAAAACTGTAATCACTTTCCCAGTGGAATACAACCTAACAGACAAGAAGCCATTCTTTACAAAACAGTATGAATACAAACAATGGCAGGGCTGATTGGTGATGGGGAGGGTATGGGGCATTAAGTGAGCTAGATCCTTTGATTGCCTTTGGGAGCCTGTCAGATATGGTCAAAATATCTGTAAGATAATTTGTGATACAAACATATTCTATTTGGAGATGCTTTTTTTACCATTCAGGGATCTCATTCCCTTTTGTACTTTAACCATTTGTACATTGTTACAACACTGTATATATATATAATATGACATTTGTAATGTCTTTATTGTTTTGAAACTTCTGCATGTGTAATGTTTACTGTTCATTTTTATTGTTTATTTCACTGTTGTATATTATCTACCTCACTCGCTTTGGTAATGTAAACACATGTTTCCCATGCCAATAAAGCCCCTTGAATTGAATTGAATTGAGAGAGAGAGAGAGAGAGAGAGAGAGAGAGAGAGAGAGAGAGAGAGAGAGAGAGAGAGAGAGAGAGAGAGAGAGAGAGAGAGAGAGAAGCCCCTTGAATTGAATAAAGCCCCTTGAATTGAATTGAATTGAGAGAGAGAATCTATTTCCTAAAGTTATCCAAAAGAGAGAGAGAGATAGGGAGAGACTTTACATTCTAATCGTAGAGAAAGAGAGAGAGAGAGAATGTGAGAGAGATACAGACAGACAGACAGACAGACAGACAGACAGACAGAGACACAGACAGAGACCGACAGACACAGACAGAGACAGACAGACAGACAGACAGCTCTGGGTCCGTCTTGTTGTCACTGTGGCTGCGCTCAGACCGAGTGAGCTACGGTCAAGCGGGGCATCGCGTTGAACTCGGCACGGCCTGGATATAATAGTAATGCCATTGCAGGCTTTGTGTGTCTTTAAGCACCGTACTTTTTCACTCCATCCCTGCTGTGTGTGTGTGTGAGAGCTTTTCTTTGACATCTGTTGGGAGAAATGGCTGATTTACAGTTCACGAGGGTTGTCTAATCACATATATGAAGTTTTGAAAAGTTCTGACCTTTTACCCCTTCAAAACAGCATCTATGACACCATCTTAAGGCACTTCTGGTTGTCACAGTAAACACATATCTTGAATGGAGTATGCTGTTACAGAATCCTGAGTTTTAAGTCTGTATGTTAAAAATTGACTGATCTACACAGGTTTGAATGCAGTGATTGTCACAATTGCAGGCTATGTAAATCAAAACTACATTCCTTCATGAGTGAGGGTCAATTTCACCTGCACGATTCATCAGTTTACGTTTTTGTACAAAACTTCTTATAGAAATGTGTAAAACTATGCTTGACAGTTTATGACAAATAGTTAAACAATTTTGCATGTAATGGCTTATGCAAGGAACTAATGCCTAGATGTTTTGAGGGGTAAGACTATTCAACAGAGAACCATCTACTATATTTTGATCAACATGACGTGAGCAATTGATAATGTGGAAAAAAGCTGACACTTGTACATTATCAATTGCAATTTGTTCAAAGGAATAAGAAATTGCTTTAATGATGTGCACAACTGACTAGATGATTTGGAATTTGTACAAGTCATATCAAGAATTGCACTTTTGATCTAAGAAATGCACCAAAGCGACTGAGGAAAACTGTAATCACTTTCCCAGTGGAATACAACCTAACAGACAAGAAGCCATTCTTTACAAAACAGTATGAATACAAACAATGGCAGGGCTGATTGGTGATGGGGAGGGTATGGGGCATTAACAAAGCCATCACCTACAGAGAGATGAACGTGGAGAAGAGTCCCCTAAGCAAGCTGGTCATTGTGCTCTGTTCACAAACATAAACACACCCCACAGAGCCCCTGGACAACAGCACAATTAGACCCAACCAAATCATGAGAAAACAAAAAGAACTTAGCCATAAGATGGTTTTGAGAAACCGGGCCGTGATTACCACTGGTAAGTACTGTCTTAAATACAGAGGTACAAACTCTGCAGTTGTTGAACTGATGTTTGGGGTTAAAGGGGAAATCTGCAATTGCTACATCCATATTTTGATTTTTAAATTATTTATTTATAGCCATTGATTCTTGAAGAATATAACACATGCCTCATGAGCTTAGTTCAACTGTTGTACCCCATCAGAACCCCAAATAAGCTTTTTTTACTCCAATGTTTAGAAACAATGTAAATCAACACTGTATAGCCTCAACATGGTTAAAACTATAATGTTGATATCATGGATGGTCAGTCCTTGCATCCATAGGTCTGTCTATGAATTTGAAAGTAGTTACATTTCTCCAGCCCCATCCATCATCTTATTAGCAAAACAGTGGTGGAATTACAGCTTTGTTATTGGTTGATTGATTGTTGTGTGGCTTTTTTAAAGGGACACCCTAGGATTTAAACAGCAACAAAATGGCTGACCAGAGACTTGCTTTGGTAAACAGCTGAGGGATGGGGGCTGGAGAAATGTAACCACTCTCAAATTCATAGAGAAAGCTATTGTATCAACAGTAACCCAACACCTAGCGACCTCGTCAAGAAGTTCAGACATCTTGGCGTAACAGTTATAAGGTGTTGGCTTGACAGTCGCTGGACACAGGTTTGAATTCAGCTCAGGGCAACCCCCTGAATTCACTACACTATGAATACAAGGACTGGCCATCCATGATGTCATAATGATAGTTTAACCAGGTTTCTAGGATATATAGTATATTCTAGAATTCATCCATGATGTCATAATGATAGTTTAACAGGTTTCTAGGCTATATAGTATATTCTAGAATTCATCCATGATGTCATAATGATAGTTTAACCAGGTTTCTAGGCTATATAGTATATTCTAGAATTGCCAGTGTAGATTTCCTGTAGGGGTCAAATTGTTAGAGCTGTTGATAAATCATTGTATAATATTCAGCATTTATTTCCATGCCATTACATCAATAACGCCCAACCAGAAGAGAAGAAACTCTTCCTGAACCACCTCCTCCTGCTGTCCTTCATACATTCTGACGTTGCTGGTAATCGGCTACACAAGCAGTCGGCAACCTACATTTGGAGTGCAAATGTATCTTACCATTTCTACTGATCTAGTGCCAGTTATGATTTTCATATGTTCATTTTACTGGAACAGTTTCATTTAATTTATAATAGTATCTCAATCATTGTCTGTGATTAATCTACATTCTATCTAAATGAAAATTATACAAATCTAAAAGTAACTTTTATTGCCATTGCCACCTATGTAAAAAATAGCCTACATAAAGCCAACAAATAAAAATATTGCAAATAACTGTCCTATAAATCACATGGCCTGTCCATAACGAACTTGAAACATTGTATAAAATACTCTGGGCCCTCAGTTTCCCGTGCCAGTGAGTTCTCGACCGACACAGCAGTAGGCTATTTGTGAAAGGGATAAGAAGTAATCAGGTGTTTTGACATTTCCACTGGTTCCCTTTTGTGCTGAGTGGTTATCGAAAGGGCAAGAGCTGGAAATATTTTTCAAATACTTTGAGGAGTTATTCTCCTTTGCAATTGACTTTGATTAGACTTTGTTTACTTGCTGTTTGAGGTGGGGGGAAAAATGTGCTTTGAGACGCTCCACAACTCAGTGGTGGTGCATTAAGACAATCAGAAATAATATCAGACATCCCCACATGGGCACATTTATAGGCCTACATTTATGTGCAGGCAAGGTAGACTAGTTTTACATCTATATGTGTAACCAGGTAGACTAGTTTTACATCTATATGTGTAACCAGGTAGACTAGTCCTACTTCTATATGTGTAACCAGGTAGACTAGTCCTACTTCTATATGTGTCACCAGGTAGACTAGTCCTACTTCTATATGTGTCACCAGGTAGACTAGTCCTACTTCTATATGTGTAACCAGGTAGACTAGTCCTACTTCTATATGTGTAACCAGGTAGACTAGTTTTACATCTATATATGTAACCAGGTAGACTAGTTTTACATCTATATATGTAACCAGGTAGACTAGTTTTACATCTATATGTGTAACTAGGTAGACTAGTCCTACTTATATATGTGTCACCAGGTAGACTAGTCCTACTTCTATATGTGTAACTAGGTAGACTAGTCCTACTTCTATATGTGTAACCAGGTAGACTAGTCCTACTTCTATATGTGTAACCAGGTAGACTAGTCCTACTTCTATATGTGTAACCAGATAGACTAGTCCTACTTCTATATGTGTAACCAGGTAGACTAGTCCTACTTCTATATGTGTAACCAGGTAGACTAGTCCTACTTCTATATGTGTAACCAGGTAGACTAGTCCTACTTCTATATGTGTAACCAGGTAGACTAGTCCTACTTCTATATGTGTAACCAGTTAGACTAGTCCTACTTCTATATGTGTAACCAGGTAGACTAGTCCTACTTCTATATGTGTCACCAGGTAGACTAGTCCTACTTCTATATGTGTAACCAGGTAGACTAGTCCTACTTCTATATGTGTAACCAGGTAGACTAGTTTTACATCTATATATGTAACCAGGTAGACTAGTTTTACATCTATATATGTAACCAGGTAGACTAGTTTTACATCTATATGTGTAACTAGGTAGACTAGTCCTACTTATATATGTGTCACCAGGTAGACTAGTCCTACTTCTATATGTGTAACTAGGTAGACTAGTCCTACTTCTATATGTGTAACCAGGTAGACTAGTCCTACTTCTATATGTGTCACCAGGTAGACTAGTCCTACTTCTATATGTGTCACCAGGTAGACTAGTCCTACTTCAATATGTGTAACCAGGTAGACTAGTCCTACTTCTATATGTGTAACCAGGTAGACTAGTTCTACTTCTATATGTTTAACCAGGTAGACTAGTCCTACTTCTATATGTGTTGTCGGGTAGCCTAGTTCTACTTCTATATGTGTAACCAGGTAGACTAGTCCTACTTCTATATGTGTAACCAGGTAGACCAGTCCTACTTCTTAATGTGTAACCAGGTAGACCAGTCCTACTTCTTAATGTGTAACCAGGTAGACCAGTCCTACTTCTATATGTGTAACCAGGTAGACCAGTCCTACTTCTATATGTGTAACCAGGTAGACTAGTCCTACTTCTATATGTGTAACCAGGTAGACTAGTCCTACTTCTATATGTGTAACCAGGTAGACTAGTCCTACTTCTATATGTGTAACCAGGTAGACTAGTCCTACTTCTATATGTGTAACCAGGTAGACTAGTCCTACTTCTATATTGTTTGTTATTTAGACTAGTTCTACTTCTATATGTGTGACCAGGTAGACTAGTCCTACTTCTATATGTCTAACCAGGTAGACTAGTCCTACCTCTATGTCTAACCAGGTAGACTAGTCCTACCTCTATGTGTAACCAGGTAGACTAGTCCTACCTCTATATATGTAACCAGGTAGACTAGTTCTACTTCTATATGTGTTGTCGGGTAGACTAGTCCTACTTCTATATGTGTTGTCGGGTAGACTAGTCCTACTTCTATATGTGTAACCGGGTAGACTAGTCCTACTTCTATATGTGTAACCAGGTAGACTAGTCCTACTTCTATATGTGTAACCAGGTAGACTAGTCCTACTTCTATATGTGTAGTCAGGTAGACTAGTCCTACTTCTATATGTGTTGTCGGGTAGACTAGTTCTACTTCTATATGTGTAACCAGGTAGACTAGACCTACCTCTATATGTGTAACCAGGTAGACTAGTCCTACCTCTATATGTGTTGTCGGGTAGACTAGTTCTACTTCTATATGTGTAACCAGGTAGACTACCGTAATTTCCGGACTATAAGCCGCTACTTTTTTCCCACGCTATGAACCTTGCGCTTTATACAATGACGCGGCTAATTTATGGATTTTTCCCGCTTCACAAATTCATGCCGCCAAAAAACTGAGCACCGTCACATAATGTGACGTAAATCGAGCGCGCTCAAACTTTCCATCATTCTGATTACGGTAGTCATTTTGTCACCCTCATCATGGCAAATACACGGAGAAATGCATATGATGCAGCTTTCAATTTGAAGGCGATCGATCTGGCTGTTGGAAAAGGAAATAGTGCTGCTGCACGGGAGCCTTAATGAGTCGATGATAAGACGTTGGAAACAGCAGCGTGAGAAACTGACTTAGTGCAAAAAGACAAAAGTTTTCAGAGGAAAGAAAAGCAGATGGCCCGAACTAGAAAATGAGGCTTGGATGAGTTTGCCTCTGGATGAAAGTGAGGAGAGCGCAATGAAAACGATCCAACATCGGATGAAGCAATTCTGAGGCTATTCAACTCCGACACCAAAGGAGATGACTTCAGTGGTTTCAGTGCACAGGAGGAAGATAGTGACCAAGGACTTTCTTGGTAGGCTATTGTTTACTGCTATTTAAAAAAAAAATGTTACAAGCCTGTTTCGTTAAAGCCTATTTATTTTTGTTACAAGCCGTGTTTCGTTAAAGCCTATTTATTTTTGTTACAAGCCGTGTTTCGTTTAAAGGCTGTGTAAAGTTCATTTGTTTCAATGTACCGGTAGGCACCTGCGGCTTATAGACACGTGCGGCTTATTTATGTACAAAAAATAAAAAATAAATAAATTCAGTGGGTGCGGCTTATATTCAGGTGCGCTTAATAGTCCAGCAATTACGGTAGTCCTACTTCTCTATGTGTAGTCAGGTAGACTAGTCCTACTTTTACAGTGGGGAGAACAAGTATTTGATACACTGCCGATTTTGCAGGTTATCCTACTTACAAAGCATGTAGAGGTCTGTAATTTTTATCATAGGTACACTTCAACTGTGAGAGACGGAATCAAAAACAAAAATCCATAAATCACATTGTATGATTTTTAAGTAATTAATTTGCATTTTATTGCATGACATAAGTATTTGGTACATCAGAAAAGCAGAACTTAATTCTTGGTACAGAAACCTTTGTTTGCAATTACAGAGATCATGTGTTTCCTGTAGTTCTTTGACCAGGTTTGCACACACTGCAGCAGGGATTTTGGCCCACTCCTCCATACAGACCGTCTCCAGATCCTTCAGGTTTCAGGGCTGTCGCTGGGCAATACGGACTTTCAGCTCCCTCCAAAGATTTTCTATTGGGTTCAGGTCTGGAGACTGGCTAGGCCACTCCAGGACCTTGTGATGCTTCTTACGGAGCCACTCCTTAGTTGCCCTGACTGTGTGTTTCGGGTCGTTGTCATGCTGGAAGACCCAGCCACGACCCATCTTCAATGCTCTTACTGAGGGAAGGAGGTTGTTGGCCAAGATCTCGCGATACGTGGCCCCATCCATCCTCCCCTCAATACGGTGCAGTCGTCCTGTCCCCTTTGCAGAAAAGCATCGCCAAAGAATGATGTTTCCACCTCCATGCTTCACGGTTGGGATGGTGTTCTTGGGGTTGTACTCATCCTTCTTCTTCCTCCAAACACGGCGAGTGGAGTTTAGACCAAAAAGCTTTATTTTTGTCTCATCAGACCACATGACCTTCTCCCATTCCTCCTCTGGATCATCCAGATGGTCATTGGCAAACTTCAGACAGGCCTGGACATGTGCTGGCTTGAGCAGGGGGACCTTGCGTGCGCTGCAGGATTTTAATCCATGACGGCGTAGTGTGTTACTAATGGTTTTCTTTGAGACTGTGGTCCCAGCTCTCTTCAGGTCATTGACCAGGTCCTGCCGTGTAGTTCTGGGCTGATACCTCACCTTCCTCATGATCATTGATGCCTCACGAGGTGAGATTTTGCATGGAGCCCCAGACCAAGGGTGATTGACCATCATCTTGAATTTCTTCCATTTTCTAATAATTGCGCCAACAGTTGTTGCCTTCTCACCAAACTGCTTGCCTATTGTCCTGTAGCCCATCCCAGCCTTGTGCAGGTCTACAATTTTATCTCTGGTCTTGGCCATTGTGGAGAGGTTGGGGTCTGTTTGATTGAGTGTGTGGACAGGTGTCTTTTATACAGGTAACGAGTTCAAACAGGTGTAGTTAATACAGGTAATGAGTGGAGAACAGGAGGGCTTCTTAAAGAAAAACAAACAGGTCTGTGAGAGCCGGAATTCTTACTGGTTGGTAGGTGATCAAATACTTATGTCATGCAATAAAATGCCCTTTCCTGGGTTGGTGAAGAGCGGCATTACATTTTAAGGAATAAATCCAAGCCTCACTCGTCACCTGTGGACGGTGGTGCTTCCAGTGAGGCGTGGATTTAATAGTATGTTGTACCTAGTTTCCCTCCTTCAGGGAACAGTAGTTATAGTCATAACATTACGCTTGTCATATGATGAACTTGTAATCCAAGATGGCGTAGCATTAAGACATGTTTGTTGTAAATATTATGTTTTTTTTGTTGTTGTATATATTGCAATATATTTCAATCTTTTTCCATGTTTAAATTAAATATACCTTCCGGCAACCCGCCTCACCCAATGTGATACTGATCTGCTATTTTTTAGACCTTATAGCTAGAACCTCCATCAGAACCTAGCCGTCAGAAGCTAACCAGCTAATTAGCTACTAGCTATTTAGTCATTGTTAGCCACTGCTAGCGGCATTTACCTTTTTAGCTCAGCTTATAAAAATTCATAAAACACACAGTGTTATACATTTGTTCATCCAACCACGGTGTCAGATTTCAAATAGGCTTTACGGCGAAAGCATACCGTGCGATTATCTGAGAACAGCGCCCAGCAGACGAATCATTACAAACAGTTACCAGCCAAGTAGAGTTACACAAGTCAGAAATAGCAATAAAATTAATTACTTACCTTTGATGATCTTCATATTGTTGCACTCACAAAACTCCCATTTACTAAATAAATGTTAGTTTTGTTCGATACAGTCTCTCTTTATATCCAAAAACCTCAGTTTTGTTCAGTAATCCACAGGCTCAAAGGAAACCGGACAATAATAATAAACAATAATCGGTCGACCTCTACTCTGGACGGTTCTGACTTAGAATATGTGGACAACTACAAATACCTAGGTGTCTGGCTAGACTGTAAACTCTCCTTCCAGACTTATATTAAGCATTTCCAATCCCAAATTAAATCTAGAATCGACTTCCTATTTCGCGTCAAAACCTCCTTCACTCACGCTGTCAAACATACCCTCATAAAACTGACTATCCTACCGATCCTTGACTTTAGCGATGTTATTTTTAAAATAGCCTCCAACACTCTACTCAGCAAACTGGATGCACCAAAGCCCCATATACCACCCACCACTAAGACCTGATTAATGGTTGGTTTCTCAAATGACTGCCTCACCTGGTTCACCAACTACTTCTCTGATCGATTTGACACACTGAATTCTGAGGGCCTGTTGTCCGGACCTTTGGCAGTCTCTATGGGGGTGCCACAGGGTTCAATTCTCGGGCTATTCCGTATACATCTGACCCTTCTTTGGACACTGTGTTAACAAACCTCCAAACAAGCTTCAATGCCATATAACACTCCTTCTGTGGCCTCCAACTGCTCTTAAACGCTAGTAAAACTACCTTAGACTGCATCCAGTAAATCACAGTGCCATCCGTTTTGTCACCAAAGCCCCATATACCACCCACCACTGAGACCTGTATGCTCTCGTCGGCTGGCCCTCGCTACATATTCATCGCTAAACCCACTGGCTCCAGGTCATCTATAAGTCTTTGCTAGGCCGCCTTCACTCAGCTCACTGGTCACCATAGCAACACCCACCCGTAGCACGCGCTCCAGCAGGTATATCTCACTGGTCATCCCCAAAGCCAACACCTCCTTTGGCTGCCTTTTCCTTCCAGTTCTCTGCTGCCAATGACTGGAACGAATTGCAAAAATCGCTGAAGTTGGAGACTTATATCTCCCTCACTAACTTTAAGCATCAGCTATCTGAGCAGCTTACCGATCGCTGCAGCTGTACACAGCCCATCTGTAAATAGCCCATCCAACTGCCTACCTCATCCCCATATTTTTATTTAATTTTTTTGCTCTTTTGCACACCAGTATTTCTACTTGCACATCATCTATCACTCCAGTGTTAATTTGCTAAATTGTAGTTAATGAATCTGTAGTTCATTCAAACATTATATTAAACAGGACATTCAAATTAGCCTTACAATTATAATCCAAAGTAGTGTGAAATGCACTAATAAGCACCTGTAAATGACATTGTGAAAAACTAAAATCTTTGTTCACCATTTTTGCTCCAGGCAGATATACTACATCCATAACTAGTGGTTTCCTCATTACCAGATATACTACATCCATAACTAGTGGTTTCCTCATTAGCAGATAGTTCTACAGCCATAACTAGTGGTTTCCTCATTACCAGATATACTACAGCCATAACTAGTGGTTTCCTCATTACCAGATACACTACATCCATAACTAGTGGTTTCCTCATTACCAGATATACTACATCCATAACTAGTGATTTCCTCATTACCAGATATACTACATCCATAACTAGTGGTTTCCTCATTACCAGATACACTACATCCATAACTAGTGGTTTCCTCATTACCAGATATACTACATCCATAACAAGTGGTTTCCTCATTACCAGATATACTACATCCATAACTAGTGGTTTCCTCATTACCAGATATACTACATCTATAACTAGTGGTTTCCTCATTACCAGATATACTACATCCATAACTAGTGGTTTCCTCATTACCAGATTTACTACATCCATAACTATTGGTTTCCTCATTAGAAGATATACTACATCCATAACTATCGGTTTCCTCATTACCAGATATACTACATCCATAACTAGTGGTTTCCTCATTAGAAGATATACTACATCCATAACTAGTGGTTTCCTCATTACCAGATATACTACATCCATAACTATTGGTTTCCTCATTAGAAGATATACTACATCCATAACTAGTGGTTTCCTCATTACCAGATATACTACATCCATAACTAGTGGTTTCCTCATTAGAAGATATACTACATCCATAACTAGTGGTTTCCTCATTACCAGATATACTACATCCATAACTAGTGGTTTCCTCATTACCAGATATACTACATGGGGGTCTGACATAACATTAACAGTGGATTTCTGCTCTTGTGGCCCTTTAACCGTCTAACTTTGTGGTTCACACAGGAGATAGACGGGACTATTGTGGATCCTCTGGGGAGCCTCAACAACCTCATGATAATGATGCGGCAGAGAAGAGTCTCTCCACGTCAAAACACCTCAAGAAACGCCTGCAGAGACCCACAGGGAAGAAATCTCACTGCTGCTCTGACTGTGGGAAGAGATTCACCTCATCAGGCATTAAAATACATCAGAGAATACACACAGGAGAGAAGCCTTATGGCTTTGATCAATGTGGGAAGAGTTTTGTTGAGTCAAGCTGTCTCACGATACATCAGAGAATACACACAGGAGAGAAATCATACAGCTGTGATCAATGTGGGAAGATATGTTCTACATCTGGCCATCTAACTATACACCAGAGAACACACACAGGAGAGAAACGATATAGCTGTGATCAATGTGGGAAGAGTTTTGCTGCATCTGGCAATCTGACTATACACAAGAGAATACACACAGGAGAGAAACCTTATAGCTGTGATCAATGTGGAAAGAGTTTTACTCAGTCAACCAGCCTGACATCACACCAGAGAACACACACAGGAGAGAAACCTTATAGCTGTGGTCAATGTGGGAAGAGTTTTTGTACATCTGGCCGTCTGGCAACACACCGGAGAACACACACAGGAGAGAGGGAGTGAAAAGGGAGAGAGGCGGAGAGAGGGAGTGAAAAGGGAGAGAGGCGGAGAGAGGGAGTGAAAAGGGAGAGAGGCGGAGAGAGGAGTGAAAAAGGGAGAGAGGCGGAGAGAGGGGAGTGAAAAGGGAGAGAGGGGAGTGAAAGGGAGAGAGGCGGAGAGAGGAGTGAAAAAGGGAGAGAGGCGGAGAGAGGGGAGTGAAAAGGGAGAGAGGGGAGTGAAAAGGGAGAGAGGCGGAGAGAGGGAGTGAAAAGGGAGAGAGGCGGAGAGAGGGGAGTGAAAAGGGAGAGAGGCGGAGAAAGGGGAGTGAAAAGGGAGAGAGGCGGAGAGAGGGAGTGAAAAGGGAGAGAGGCGGAGAGAGGGGAGTGAAAAGGGAGAGACGGGAGTGAAAAGGGAGAGAGGCGGAGAAAGGGGAGTGAAAATGGAGAGAGGCGGAGAGAGGGAGTGAAAAGGGAGAGAGGCGGAGAGAGGGAGTGAAAAGGGAGAGAGGCGGAGAGAGGGAGTGAAAAGGGAGAGAGGCGGAGAGAGGGAGTGAAAAGGGAGAGAGGCGGAGAGAGGGAGTGAAAAGGGAGAGAGGCGGAGAGAGGGAGTGAAAAGGGAGAGAGGCGGAGAGAGGGAGTGAAAAGGGAGAGAGGCGGAGAGAGGGGAGTGAAAAGGGAGAGAGGCGGAGAGAGGGGAGTGAAAAGGGAGAGAGGGAGTGAAAAGGGAGAGAGGCGGAGAAAGGGGAGTGAAAAGGAGAGAGGCGGAGAGAGGGGAGTGAAAAGGGAGAGAGGGAGTGAAAAGGGAGAGAGGCGGAGAGAGGGAGTGAAAAGGGAGAGAGGCGGAAGAGGGAGTGAAAAGGGAGAGGGGCGGAGAGAGGGAGTGAAAAGGGAGAGAGGCGGAGAGAGGGAGTGAAAAGGGAGAGAGGCGGAGAGAGGGAGTGAAAAGGGAGAGAGGCGGAGAGAGGGGAGTGAAAAGGGAGAGAGGGAGTGAAAAGGGAGAGAGGCGGAGAGAGGGGAGTGAAAAGGGAGAGAGGCGGAGAGAGGGGAGTGAAAAGGGAGAGAGGGAGTGAAAAGGGAGAGAGGCGGAGAGAGGGAGTGAAAAGGGAGAGAGGCGGAGAGAGGGAGTGAAAAGGGAGAGAGGCGGAGAGAGGGAGTGAAAAGGGAGAGAGGCGGAGAGAGGGAGTGAAAAGGGAGAGAGGCGGAGAGAGGGAGTGAAAAGGGAGAGAGGCGGAGAGAGGGAGTGAAAAGGGAGAGAGGGGAGTGAAAAGGGAGAGAGGCGGAGAGAGGGGAGTGAAAAGGGAGAGAGGCGGAGAGAGGGAGTGAAAAGGGAGAGAGGCGGAGAGAGGGAGTGAAAAGGGAGAGAGGCGGAGAGAGGGAGTGAAAAGGGAGAGAGGCGGAGAGAGGGAGTGAAAAGGGAGAGAGGCGGAGAGAGGGAGTGAAAAGGGAGAGAGGCGGAGAGAGGGAGTGAAAAGGGAGAGAGGCGGAGAGAGGGAGTGAAAAGGGAGAGAGGCGGAGAGAGGGAGTGAAAAGGGAGAGAGGCGGAGAGAGAGAGGGAGTGAAAAGGGAGAGAGGCGGAGAGAGAGAGGGAGTGAAAAGGGAGAGAGGCGGAGAGAGGGAGTGAAAAGGGAGAGAGGCGGAGAGAGGGAGTGAAAAGGGAGAGAGGCGGAGAGAGGGAGTGAAAAGGGAGAGAGGCGGAGAGAGGGAGTGAAAAGGGAGAGAGGCGGAGAAAGGGCAGAATACCTGACCACTGTGACTGACCCAAACTTAAGGAAAGCTTTGACTATGTACAGACTCAGTGAGCATAAATGTCTAATGTGTGATTTCATGAACTGGCACATACAAGAAAACCAGGTTTTAAAGTTCTGTTCAATAGCCATCCCATCATTACAAAACATTTGAAAGGCTAAGTCTATCATCTCCTGAGAAGTGGTAACTATTCACATGAACTTTTCAAAGAGGTTTGGTGCCCCCTGGTGGCTGAACCCGAGATCAATGAGAGATCTTGTCAGAAACAATGACAGAGTCCCACTTCTCAGCTATCTTTATTTACATCAAACTAAACTAACTGCTATCTTGAAATGTTGAAAACGTGTTTTTAAATAGCTCAGGCTGATACCCTACCTGAGCGAAAAACTGGCACTTTAAAGGAGTCTAATTTTGTCAAAAATGCAAAAATGATAAAAATTTCAACTCACGGGTACATTAATAGACCAAACACAAACATCTGTCATCTCGAAATGTCCTAAAAAGGTTCTAAACGGGCCCCCTGGGTCTACACCTGGAGAGCAGATGGGCACATCTGCACCAGAGCTGAAATTTCACCTGGAGAGCAAATACTTCAACTCGACAGAGGTCAGAGTGAGTCTTTTCTCCCTGACCTGGTGGTTCTAATGACCTGGTGGTTATAATGACCTGGTGGTAATAATGACCTGGTGGTAATAATGACCTGGTGGTTCTAATGACCTGGTGGTAATAATGACCTGGTGGTAATAATGAACTGGTGGTTCTAATGACCTGGTGGTTCTAATGACCTGGTGGTTATAATGACCTGGTGGTTATAATGACCTGGTGGTTATAATGACCTGGTGGTTATAATGACCTGGTGGTTATAATGACCTTGTGGTAATAATGACCTGGTGGTAATAATGACCTGGTGTTTATAATGACCTGGTGGTAATAATAACCTGGTGGTTATAATGACCTGGTGGTTATAATGACCTGGTGGTAATAATGACCTGGTGGTAATAATGACCTGGTGGTTATAATGACCTGGTGGTTATAATGACCTGGTGGTTATAATGACCTGGTGGTTCTAATGACCTGGTGGTAATAATTACCTGGTGGTTCTAATGACCTGGTGGTTCTAATGACCTGGTGGTTCTAATGACCTGGTGGTAATAATGACCTGGTGGTTCTAATGACCTGGTGGTAATAATGACCTGGTGGTAATAATGACCTGGTGGTTCTAATGACCTGGTGGTAATAATGACCTGGTGGTTCTAATGACCTGGTGGTTCTAATGACCTGGTGGTTATAATGACCTGGTGGTAATAATGACCTGGTGGTTATAATGACCTGGTGGTAATAATGACCTGGTGGTTGGCATAACATAAGCAGAACCCGAGAACAGGATGGCCTCCACCACACAGCCTGATGACACTGCACCAGCCTACCAGTCTGCTCCAGCCCAGGTCAGAATACCAGTCTCCCAGTCTGCTCCAGCACAGGTCAGAATACCAGCCTCCCAGTCTGCTCCAGCACAGTGTGCTCCAGCCCAGGTCAGAATACCAGTCTCCCAGTCTGCTCCAGCCCAGGTCAGAATACCAGCCTCCCAGTCTGCTCCAGCCCAGGTCAGAACACCAGCCTCCCAGTCTGATCCAGCCCAGGTCAGAAAACCAATCTCCCAGTCTGCTCCAGCCCAGGTCAGAATACCAGCCTCCCAGTCTGCTCCAGCCCAGGTCAGAATACCAGCCTCTCAGTCTGCTCCAGCACAGGTCAGAATACCAGCCTCCCAGTCTGCTCCAACACAGTGTGCTCCAGCCCAGGTCAGAAAACCAGCCTCCCAGTCTGCTCCAGCCCAGGTCAGAATACCAGCCTCCCAGTCTGCTCCAACACAGTGTGCTCCAGCCCAGGTCAGAATACAAGACTCTCAGTCTGCTCCAGCCCAGGTCAGAATACCAGCCTTTCAGTCTGCTCCAGCCCAGGTCAGCCATCCAGCCTCTCAGTCTGCTCCAACACAGTGTGCTCCAGCCCAGGTCAGAATACCAGCCTCCCAGTCTGCTCCAGCCCAGGTCAGAATACCAGCCTCCCAGTCTGCTCCAGCCCAGGTCAGAATACCAGCCTCCCAGTCTGCTCCAGCCCAGGTCAGAATACCAGCCTCCCAGTCTGCTCCACCCAGATAGTCACCCACAACTGCAATCCTTATTGATTCAAATGGGAAATTCTTAGAGAGGGAGAGGGAGTGAAAAGGGAGAGAGGCGGAGAGAGGGGAGTGAAAAGGTAGAAAGGCGGAGAGAGGGAGTGAAAAGGGAGAGAGGCGGAGAGATTGAGTGAAAAGGTAGAAAGGCGGAGAGAGGGAGTGAAAAGGGAGAGAGGCGGAGAGATTGAGTGAAAAGGGAGAGAGGCGGAGAGAGGGGAGTGAAAAGGGAGAGAGGCGGAAAGAGGGGAGTGAAAAGGGAGAGAGGCGGAGAGAGGGGAGTGAAAAGGGAGAAAGGCGGAGAGAGGGAGTGAAAAGGGAGAGAGAGGGAGTGAAAAGGGAGAGAGAGGGAGTGAAAAGGGAGAGAGAGGGAGTGAAAAGGGAGAGAGGCGGAGAGGGAGGGAGTGAAAAGGGAGAGAGGCGGAGAGAGGGAGTGAAAAGGGAGAGAGGCGGAGAGAGGGAGTGAAAAGGGAGAGAGGCGGAGAGAGGGAGTGAAAAGGGAGAGAGGCGGAGAGAGGGAGTGAAAAGGGAGAGAGGGGAGTGAAAAGGGAGAGAGGGGAGTGAAAAGGGAGAGAGGCGGAGAGAGGTTGACAGTTTATGACAAATAGTTAAACAATTTTGCATGTAATGGCTTATGCAAGGAACTAATGCCTAGATGTTTTGAGGGGTAAGACTATTCAACAGAGAACCATCTACTATATTTTGATCAACATGACTTGAGCAATTGATAATGTGGAAAAAAGCTGACACTTGTACATTATCAATTGCAATTTGTTCAAAGGAATAAGAAATTGCTTTAATGATGTGCACAAGTGACTAGATGATTTGGAATTTGTACAAGTCATATCAAGAATTGCACTTTTGATCTAAGAAATGCACCAAAGCGACTGAGGAAAACTGTAATCACTTTCCCAGTGGAATACAACCTAACAGACAAGAAGCCATTCTTTACAAAACAGTATGAATACAAACAATGGCAGGGCTGATTGGTGATGGGGAGGGTATGGGGCATTAAGTGAGCTAGATCCTTTGATTGCCTTTGGGAGCCTGTCAGATATGGTCAAAATATCTGTAAGATAATTTGTGATACAAACATATTCTATTTGGAGATGCTTTTTTTACCATTCAGGGATCTCATTCCCTTTTGTACTTTAACCATTTGTACATTGTTACAACACTGTATATATATATAATATGACATTTGTAATGTCTTTATTGTTTTGAAACTTCTGCATGTGTAATGTTTACTGTTCATTTTTATTGTTTATTTCACTGTTGTATATTATCTACCTCACTCGCTTTGGTAATGTAAACACATGTTTCCCATGCCAATAAAGCCCCTTGAATTGAATTGAATTGAATTGAGAGAGAGAGAGAGAGAGAGAGAGAGAGAGAGAGAGAGAGAGAGAGAGAGAGAGAGAGAGAGAGAGAGAGAGAGAGAGAGAGAGAAGCCCCTTGAATTGAATAAAGCCCCTTGAATTGAATTGAATTGAGAGAGAGAATCTATTTCCTAAAGTTATCCAAAAGAGAGAGAGAGATAGGGAGAGACTTTACATTCTAATCGTAGAGAAAGAGAGAGAGAGAGAATGTGAGAGAGATACAGACAGACAGACAGACAGACAGACAGACAGACAGAGACACAGACAGAGACCGACAGACACAGACAGAGACAGACAGACAGACAGACAGCTCTGGGTCCGTCTTGTTGTCACTGTGGCTGCGCTCAGACCGAGTGAGCTACGGTCAAGCGGGGCATCGCGTTGAACTCGGCACGGCCTGGATATAATAGTAATGCCATTGCAGGCTTTGTGTGTCTTTAAGCACCGTACTTTTTCACTCCATCCCTGCTGTGTGTGTGTGTGAGAGCTTTTCTTTGACATCTGTTGGGAGAAATGGCTGATTTACAGTTCACGAGGGTTGTCTAATCACATATATGAAGTTTTGAAAAGTTCTGACCTTTTACCCCTTCAAAACAGCATCTATGACACCATCTTAAGGCACTTCTGGTTGTCACAGTAAACACATATCTTGAATGGAGTATGCTGTTACAGAATCCTGAGTTTTAAGTCTGTATGTTAAAAATTGACTGATCTACACAGGTTTGAATGCAGTGATTGTCACAATTGCAGGCTATGTAAATCAAAACTTCATTCCTTCATGAGTGAGGGTCAATTTCACCTGCACGATTCATCAGTTTACGTTTTTGTACAAAACTTCTTATAGAAATGTGTAAAACTATGCTTGACAGTTTATGACAAATAGTTAAACAATTTTGCATGTAATGGCTTATGCAAGGAACTAATGCCTAGATGTTTTGAGGGGTAAGACTATTCAACAGAGAACCATCTACTATATTTTGATCAACATGACGTGAGCAATTGATAATGTGGAAAAAAGCTGACACTTGTACATTATCAATTGCAATTTGTTCAAAGGAATAAGAAATTGCTTTAATGATGTGCACAACTGACTAGATGATTTGGAATTTGTACAAGTCATATCAAGAATTGCACTTTTGATCTAAGAAATGCACCAAAGCGACTGAGGAAAACTGTAATCACTTTCCCAGTGGAATACAACCTAACAGACAAGAAGCCATTCTTTACAAAACAGTATGAATACAAACAATGGCAGGGCTGATTGGTGATGGGGAGGGTATGGGGCATTAACAAAGCCATCACCTACAGAGAGATGAACGTGGAGAAGAGTCCCCTAAGCAAGCTGGTCATTGTGCTCTGTTCACAAACATAAACACACCCCACAGAGCCCCTGGACAACAGCACAATTAGACCCAACCAAATCATGAGAAAACAAAAAGAACTTAGCCATAAGATGGTTTTGAGAAACCGGGCCGTGATTACCACTGGTAAGTACTGTCTTAAATACAGAGGTACAAACTCTGCAGTTGTTGAACTGATGTTTGGGGTTAAAGGGGAAATCTGCAATTGCTACATCCATATTTTGATTTTTAAATTATTTATTTATAGCCATTGATTCTTGAAGAATATAACACATGCCTCATGAGCTTAGTTCAACTGTTGTACCCCATCAGAACCCCAAATAAGCTTTTTTTACTCCAATGTTTAGAAACAATGTAAATCAACACTGTATAGCCTCAACATGGTTAAAACTATAATGTTGATATCATGGATGGTCAGTCCTTGCATCCATAGGTCTGTCTATGAATTTGAAAGTAGTTACATTTCTCCAGCCCCATCCATCATCTTATTAGCAAAACAGTGGTGGAATTACAGCTTTGTTATTGGTTGATTGATTGTTGTGTGGCTTTTTTAAAGGGACACCCTAGGATTTAAACAGCAACAAAATGGCTGACCAGAGACTTGCTTTGGTAAACAGCTGAGGGATGGGGGCTGGAGAAATGTAACCACTCTCAAATTCATAGAGAAAGCTATTGTATCAACAGTAACCCAACACCTAGCGACCTCGTCAAGAAGTTCAGACATCTTGGCGTAACAGTTATAAGGTGTTGGCTTGACAGTCGCTGGACACAGGTTTGAATTCAGCTCAGGGCAACCCCCTGAATTCACTACACTATGAATACAAGGACTGGCCATCCATGATGTCATAATGATAGTTTAACCAGGTTTCTAGGATATATAGTATATTCTAGAATTCATCCATGATGTCATAATGATAGTTTAACAGGTTTCTAGGCTATATAGTATATTCTAGAATTCATCCATGATGTCATAATGATAGTTTAACCAGGTTTCTAGGCTATATAGTATATTCTAGAATTGCCAGTGTAGATTTCCTGTAGGGGTCAAATTGTTAGAGCTGTTGATAAATCATTGTATAATATTCAGCATTTATTTCCATGCCATTACATCAATAACGCCCAACCAGAAGAGAAGAAACTCTTCCTGAACCACCTCCTCCTGCTGTCCTTCATACATTCTGACGTTGCTGGTAATCGGCTACACAAGCAGTCGGCAACCTACATTTGGAGTGCAAATGTATCTTACCATTTCTACTGATCTAGTGCCAGTTATGATTTTCATATGTTCATTTTACTGGAACAGTTTCATTTAATTTATAATAGTATCTCAATCATTGTCTGTGATTAATCTACATTCTATCTAAATGAAAATTATACAAATCTAAAAGTAACTTTTATTGCCATTGCCACCTATGTAAAAAATAGCCTACATAAAGCCAACAAATAAAAATATTGCAAATAACTGTCCTATAAATCACATGGCCTGTCCATAACGAACTTGAAACATTGTATAAAATACTCTGGGCCCTCAGTTTCCCGTGCCAGTGAGTTCTCGACCGACACAGCAGTAGGCTATTTGTGAAAGGGATAAGAAGTAATCAGGTGTTTTGACATTTCCACTGGTTCCCTTTTGTGCTGAGTGGTTATCGAAAGGGCAAGAGCTGGAAATATTTTTCAAATACTTTGAGGAGTTATTCTCCTTTGCAATTGACTTTGATTAGACTTTGTTTACTTGCTGTTTGAGGTGGGGGGAAAAATGTGCTTTGAGACGCTCCACAACTCAGTGGTGGTGCATTAAGACAATCAGAAATAATATCAGACATCCCCACATGGGCACATTTATAGGCCTACATTTATGTGCAGGCAAGGTAGACTAGTTTTACATCTATATGTGTAACCAGGTAGACTAGTTTTACATCTATATGTGTAACCAGGTAGACTAGTCCTACTTCTATATGTGTAACCAGGTAGACTAGTCCTACTTCTATATGTGTCACCAGGTAGACTAGTCCTACTTCTATATGTGTCACCAGGTAGACTAGTCCTACTTCTATATGTGTAACCAGGTAGACTAGTCCTACTTCTATATGTGTAACCAGGTAGACTAGTTTTACATCTATATATGTAACCAGGTAGACTAGTTTTACATCTATATATGTAACCAGGTAGACTAGTTTTACATCTATATGTGTAACTAGGTAGACTAGTCCTACTTATATATGTGTCACCAGGTAGACTAGTCCTACTTCTATATGTGTAACTAGGTAGACTAGTCCTACTTCTATATGTGTAACCAGGTAGACTAGTCCTACTTCTATATGTGTAACCAGGTAGACTAGTCCTACTTCTATATGTGTAACCAGATAGACTAGTCCTACTTCTATATGTGTAACCAGGTAGACTAGTCCTACTTCTATATGTGTAACCAGGTAGACTAGTCCTACTTCTATATGTGTAACCAGGTAGACTAGTCCTACTTCTATATGTGTAACCAGGTAGACTAGTCCTACTTCTATATGTGTAACCAGGTAGACTAGTCCTACTTCTATATGTGTAACCAGTTAGACTAGTCCTACTTCTATATGTGTAACCAGGTAGACTAGTCCTACTTCTATATGTGTCACCAGGTAGACTAGTCCTACTTCTATATGTGTAACCAGGTAGACTAGTCCTACTTCTATATGTGTAACCAGGTAGACTAGTTTTACATCTATATATGTAACCAGGTAGACTAGTTTTACATCTATATATGTAACCAGGTAGACTAGTTTTACATCTATATGTGTAACTAGGTAGACTAGTCCTACTTATATATGTGTCACCAGGTAGACTAGTCCTACTTCTATATGTGTAACTAGGTAGACTAGTCCTACTTCTATATGTGTAACCAGGTAGACTAGTCCTACTTCTATATGTGTCACCAGGTAGACTAGTCCTACTTCAATATGTGTAACCAGGTAGACTAGTCCTACTTCTATATGTGTAACCAGGTAGACTAGTTCTACTTCTATATGTTTAACCAGGTAGACTAGTCCTACTTCTATATGTGTTGTCGGGTAGCCTAGTTCTACTTCTATATGTGTAACCAGGTAGACTAGTCCTACTTCTATATGTGTAACCAGGTAGACCAGTCCTACTTCTTAATGTGTAACCAGGTAGACCAGTCCTACTTCTTAATGTGTAACCAGGTAGACCAGTCCTACTTCTTAATGTGTAACCAGGTAGACCAGTCCTACTTCTATATGTGTAACCAGGTAGACCAGTCCTACTTCTATATGTGTAACCAGGTAGACTAGTCCTACTTCTATATGTGTAACCAGGTAGACTAGTCCTACTTCTATATGTGTAACCAGGTAGACTAGTCCTACTTCTATATGTGTAACCAGGTAGACTAGTCCTACTTCTATATGTGTAACCAGGTAGACTAGTCCTACTTCTATATTGTTTGTTATTTAGACTAGTTCTACTTCTATATGTGTGACCAGGTAGACTAGTCCTACTTCTATATGTCTAACCAGGTAGACTAGTCCTACCTCTATGTCTAACCAGGTAGACTAGTCCTACCTCTATGTGTAACCAGGTAGACTAGTCCTACCTCTATATATGTAACCAGGTAGACTAGTTCTACTTCTATATGTGTTGTCGGGTAGACTAGTCCTACTTCTATATGTGTTGTCGGGTAGACTAGTCCTACTTCTATATGTGTAACCGGGTAGACTAGTCCTACTTCTATATGTGTAACCAGGTAGACTAGTCCTACTTCTATATGTGTAACCAGGTAGACTAGTCCTACTTCTATATGTGTAGTCAGGTAGACTAGTCCTACTTCTATATGTGTTGTCGGGTAGACTAGTTCTACTTCTATATGTGTAACCAGGTAGACTAGACCTACCTCTATATGTGTAACCAGGTAGACTAGTCCTACCTCTATATGTGTTGTCGGGTAGACTAGTTCTACTTCTATATGTGTAACCAGGTAGACTACCGTAATTTCCGGACTATAAGCCGCTACTTTTTTCCCACGCTATGAACCTTGCGCTTTATACAATGACGCGGCTAATTTATGGATTTTTCCCGCTTCACAAATTCATGCCGCCAAAAAACTGAGCACCGTCACATAATGTGACGTAAATCGAGCGCGCTCAAACTTTCCATCATTCTGATTACGGTAGTCATTTTGTCACCCTCATCATGGCAAATACACGGAGAAATGCATATGATGCAGCTTTCAATTTGAAGGCGATCGATCTGGCTGTTGGAAAAGGAAATAGTGCTGCTGCACGGGAGCCTTAATGAGTCGATGATAAGACGTTGGAAACAGCAGCGTGAGAAACTGACTTAGTGCAAAAAGACAAAAGTTTTCAGAGGAAAGAAAAGCAGATGGCCCGAACTAGAAAATGAGGCTTGGATGAGTTTGCCTCTGGATGAAAGTGAGGAGAGCGCAATGAAAACGATCCAACATCGGATGAAGCAATTCTGAGGCTATTCAACTCCGACACCAAAGGAGATGACTTCAGTGGTTTCAGTGCACAGGAGGAAGATAGTGACCAAGGACTTTCTTGGTAGGCTATTGTTTACTGCTATTTAAAAA
Source organism: Salvelinus fontinalis (assembly GCF_029448725.1). Classification (NCBI taxonomy): domain Eukaryota; kingdom Metazoa; phylum Chordata; class Actinopteri; order Salmoniformes; family Salmonidae; genus Salvelinus; species Salvelinus fontinalis. Next base: position 5,642,457 of record NC_074704.1, read on the forward strand.
AAAAATGTTACAAGCCTGTTTCGTTAAAGCCTATTTATTTTTGTTACAAGCCGTGTTTCGTTAAAGCCTATTTATTTTTGTTACAAGCCGTGTTTCGTTTAAAGGCTGTGTAAAGTTCATTTGTTTCAATGTACCGGTAGGCACCTGCGGCTTATAGACACGTGCGGCTTATTTATGTACAAAAAATAAAAAATAAATAAATTCAGTGGGTGCGGCTTATATTCAGGTGCGCTTAATAGTCCAGCAATTACGGTAGTCCTACTTCTCTATGTGTAGTCAGGTAGACTAGTCCTACTTTTACAGTGGGGAGAACAAGTATTTGATACACTGCCGATTTTGCAGGTTATCCTACTTACAAAGCATGTAGAGGTCTGTAATTTTTATCATAGGTACACTTCAACTGTGAGAGACGGAATCAAAAACAAAAATCCATAAATCACATTGTATGATTTTTAAGTAATTAATTTGCATTTTATTGCATGACATAAGTATTTGGTACATCAGAAAAGCAGAACTTAATTCTTGGTACAGAAACCTTTGTTTGCAATTACAGAGATCATGTGTTTCCTGTAGTTCTTTGACCAGGTTTGCACACACTGCAGCAGGGATTTTGGCCCACTCCTCCATACAGACCGTCTCCAGATCCTTCAGGTTTCAGGGCTGTCGCTGGGCAATACGGACTTTCAGCTCCCTCCAAAGATTTTCTATTGGGTTCAGGTCTGGAGACTGGCTAGGCCACTCCAGGACCTTGTGATGCTTCTTACGGAGCCACTCCTTAGTTGCCCTGACTGTGTGTTTCGGGTCGTTGTCATGCTGGAAGACCCAGCCACGACCCATCTTCAATGCTCTTACTGAGGGAAGGAGGTTGTTGGCCAAGATCTCGCGATACGTGGCCCCATCCATCCTCCCCTCAATACGGTGCAGTCGTCCTGTCCCCTTTGCAGAAAAGCATCGCCAAAGAATGATGTTTCCACCTCCATGCTTCACGGTTGGGATGGTGTTCTTGGGGTTGTACTCATCCTTCTTCTTCCTCCAAACACGGCGAGTGGAGTTTAGACCAAAAAGCTTTATTTTTGTCTCATCAGACCACATGACCTTCTCCCATTCCTCCTCTGGATCATCCAGATGGTCATTGGCAAACTTCAGACAGGCCTGGACATGTGCTGGCTTGAGCAGGGGGACCTTGCGTGCGCTGCAGGATTTTAATCCATGACGGCGTAGTGTGTTACTAATGGTTTTCTTTGAGACTGTGGTCCCAGCTCTCTTCAGGTCATTGACCAGGTCCTGCCGTGTAGTTCTGGGCTGATACCTCACCTTCCTCATGATCATTGATGCCTCACGAGGTGAGATTTTGCATGGAGCCCCAGACCAAGGGTGATTGACCATCATCTTGAATTTCTTCCATTTTCTAATAATTGCGCCAACAGTTGTTGCCTTCTCACCAAACTGCTTGCCTATTGTCCTGTAGCCCATCCCAGCCTTGTGCAGGTCTACAATTTTATCTCTGGTCTTGGCCATTGTGGAGAGGTTGGGGTCTGTTTGATTGAGTGTGTGGACAGGTGTCTTTTATACAGGTAACGAGTTCAAACAGGTGTAGTTAATACAGGTAATGAGTGGAGAACAGGAGGGCTTCTTAAAGAAAAACAAACAGGTCTGTGAGAGCCGGAATTCTTACTGGTTGGTAGGTGATCAAATACTTATGTCATGCAATAAAATGCCCTTTCCTGGGTTGGTGAAGAGCGGCATTACATTTTAAGGAATAAATCCAAGCCTCACTCGTCACCTGTGGACGGTGGTGCTTCCAGTGAGGCGTGGATTTAATAGTATGTTGTACCTAGTTTCCCTCCTTCAGGGAACAGTAGTTATAGTCATAACATTACGCTTGTCATATGATGAACTTGTAATCCAAGATGGCGTAGCATTAAGACATGTTTGTTGTAAATATTATGTTTTTTTTGTTGTTGTATATATTGCAATATATTTCAATCTTTTTCCATGTTTAAATTAAATATACCTTCCGGCAACCCGCCTCACCCAATGTGATACTGATCTGCTATTTTTTAGACCTTATAGCTAGAACCTCCATCAGAACCTAGCCGTCAGAAGCTAACCAGCTAATTAGCTACTAGCTATTTAGTCATTGTTAGCCACTGCTAGCGGCATTTACCTTTTTAGCTCAGCTTATAAAAATTCATAAAACACACAGTGTTATACATTTGTTCATCCAACCACGGTGTCAGATTTCAAATAGGCTTTACGGCGAAAGCATACCGTGCGATTATCTGAGAACAGCGCCCAGCAGACGAATCATTACAAACAGTTACCAGCCAAGTAGAGTTACACAAGTCAGAAATAGCAATAAAATTAATTACTTACCTTTGATGATCTTCATATTGTTGCACTCACAAAACTCCCATTTACTAAATAAATGTTAGTTTTGTTCGATACAGTCTCTCTTTATATCCAAAAACCTCAGTTTTGTTCAGTAATCCACAGGCTCAAAGGAAACCGGACAATAATAATAAACAATAATCGGTCGACCTCTACTCTGGACGGTTCTGACTTAGAATATGTGGACAACTACAAATACCTAGGTGTCTGGCTAGACTGTAAACTCTCCTTCCAGACTTATATTAAGCATTTCCAATCCCAAATTAAATCTAGAATCGACTTCCTATTTCGCGTCAAAACCTCCTTCACTCACGCTGTCAAACATACCCTCATAAAACTGACTATCCTACCGATCCTTGACTTTAGCGATGTTATTTTTAAAATAGCCTCCAACACTCTACTCAGCAAACTGGATGCACCAAAGCCCCATATACCACCCACCACTAAGACCTGATTAATGGTTGGTTTCTCAAATGACTGCCTCACCTGGTTCACCAACTACTTCTCTGATCGATTTGACACACTGAATTCTGAGGGCCTGTTGTCCGGACCTTTGGCAGTCTCTATGGGGGTGCCACAGGGTTCAATTCTCGGGCTATTCCGTATACATCTGACCCTTCTTTGGACACTGTGTTAACAAACCTCCAAACAAGCTTCAATGCCATATAACACTCCTTCTGTGGCCTCCAACTGCTCTTAAACGCTAGTAAAACTACCTTAGACTGCATCCAGTAAATCACAGTGCCATCCGTTTTGTCACCAAAGCCCCATATACCACCCACCACTGAGACCTGTATGCTCTCGTCGGCTGGCCCTCGCTACATATTCATCGCTAAACCCACTGGCTCCAGGTCATCTATAAGTCTTTGCTAGGCCGCCTTCACTCAGCTCACTGGTCACCATAGCAACACCCACCCGTAGCACGCGCTCCAGCAGGTATATCTCACTGGTCATCCCCAAAGCCAACACCTCCTTTGGCTGCCTTTTCCTTCCAGTTCTCTGCTGCCAATGACTGGAACGAATTGCAAAAATCGCTGAAGTTGGAGACTTATATCTCCCTCACTAACTTTAAGCATCAGCTATCTGAGCAGCTTACCGATCGCTGCAGCTGTACACAGCCCATCTGTAAATAGCCCATCCAACTGCCTACCTCATCCCCATATTTTTATTTAATTTTTTTGCTCTTTTGCACACCAGTATTTCTACTTGCACATCATCTATCACTCCAGTGTTAATTTGCTAAATTGTAGTTAATGAATCTGTAGTTCATTCAAACATTATATTAAACAGGACATTCAAATTAGCCTTACAATTATAATCCAAAGTAGTGTGAAATGCACTAATAAGCACCTGTAAATGACATTGTGAAAAACTAAAATCTTTGTTCACCATTTTTGCTCCAGGCAGATATACTACATCCATAACTAGTGGTTTCCTCATTACCAGATATACTACATCCATAACTAGTGGTTTCCTCATTAGCAGATAGTTCTACAGCCATAACTAGTGGTTTCCTCATTACCAGATATACTACAGCCATAACTAGTGGTTTCCTCATTACCAGATACACTACATCCATAACTAGTGGTTTCCTCATTACCAGATATACTACATCCATAACTAGTGATTTCCTCATTACCAGATATACTACATCCATAACTAGTGGTTTCCTCATTACCAGATACACTACATCCATAACTAGTGGTTTCCTCATTACCAGATATACTACATCCATAACAAGTGGTTTCCTCATTACCAGATATACTACATCCATAACTAGTGGTTTCCTCATTACCAGATATACTACATCTATAACTAGTGGTTTCCTCATTACCAGATATACTACATCCATAACTAGTGGTTTCCTCATTACCAGATTTACTACATCCATAACTATTGGTTTCCTCATTAGAAGATATACTACATCCATAACTATCGGTTTCCTCATTAGAAGATATACTACATCCATAACTAGTGGTTTCCTCATTACCAGATATACTACATCCATAACTAGTGGTTTCCTCATTACCAGATTTACTACATCCATAACTATTGGTTTCCTCATTAGAAGATATACTACATCCATAACTATCGGTTTCCTCATTACCAGATATACTACATCCATAACTATTGGTGTCCTCATTAGAAGATATACTACATCCATAACTAGTGGTATCCTCATTACCAGATATACTACATCCATAACTAGTGGTTTCCTCATTAGAAGATATACTACATCCATAACTAGTGGTTTCCTCATTACCAGATATACTACATCCATAACTAGTGGTTTCCTCATTACCAGATATACTACATGGGGGTCTGACATAACATTAACAGTGGATTTCTGCTCTTGTGGCCCTTTAACCGTCTAACTTTGTGGTTCACACAGGAGATAGACGGGACTATTGTGGATCCTCTGGGGAGCCTCAACAACCTCATGATAATGATGCGGCAGAGAAGAGTCTCTCCACGTCAAAACACCTCAAGAAACGCCTGCAGAGACCCACAGGGAAGAAATCTCACTGCTGCTCTGACTGTGGGAAGAGATTCACCTCATCAGGCATTAAAATACATCAGAGAATACACACAGGAGAGAAGCCTTATGGCTTTGATCAATGTGGGAAGAGTTTTGTTGAGTCAAGCTGTCTCACGATACATCAGAGAATACACACAGGAGAGAAATCATACAGCTGTGATCAATGTGGGAAGATATGTTCTACATCTGGCCATCTAACTATACACCAGAGAACACACACAGGAGAGAAACGATATAGCTGTGATCAATGTGGGAAGAGTTTTGCTGCATCTGGCAATCTGACTATACACAAGAGAATACACACAGGAGAGAAACCTTATAGCTGTGATCAATGTGGAAAGAGTTTTACTCAGTCAACCAGCCTGACATCACACCAGAGAACACACACAGGAGAGAAACCTTATAGCTGTGGTCAATGTGGGAAGAGTTTTTGTACATCTGGCCGTCTGGCAACACACCGGAGAACACACACAGGAGAGAGGGAGTGAAAAGGGAGAGAGGCGGAGAGAGGGAGTGAAAAGGGAGAGAGGCGGAGAGAGGGAGTGAAAAGGGAGAGAGGCGGAGAGAGGAGTGAAAAAGGGAGAGAGGCGGAGAGAGGGGAGTGAAAAGGGAGAGAGGGGAGTGAAAGGGAGAGAGGCGGAGAGAGGAGTGAAAAAGGGAGAGAGGCGGAGAGAGGGGAGTGAAAAGGGAGAGAGGGGAGTGAAAAGGGAGAGAGGCGGAGAGAGGGAGTGAAAAGGGAGAGAGGCGGAGAGAGGGGAGTGAAAAGGGAGAGAGGCGGAGAAAGGGGAGTGAAAAGGGAGAGAGGCGGAGAGAGGGAGTGAAAAGGGAGAGAGGCGGAGAGAGGGGAGTGAAAAGGGAGAGACGGGAGTGAAAAGGGAGAGAGGCGGAGAAAGGGGAGTGAAAATGGAGAGAGGCGGAGAGAGGGAGTGAAAAGGGAGAGAGGCGGAGAGAGGGAGTGAAAAGGGAGAGAGGCGGAGAGAGGGAGTGAAAAGGGAGAGAGGCGGAGAGAGGGAGTGAAAAGGGAGAGAGGCGGAGAGAGGGAGTGAAAAGGGAGAGAGGCGGAGAGAGGGAGTGAAAAGGAGAGAGGGAGAGAGGGAGTGAAAAGGGAGAGAGGCGGAGAGAGGGAGTGAAAAGGGAGAGAGGGGAGTGAAAAGGGAGAGATGGGAGTGAAAATGGAGAGAGGCGGAGAGACGTTGACAGTTTATGACAAATAGTTAAACAATTTTGCATGTAATGGCTTATGCAAGGAACTAATGCCTAGATGTTTTGAGGGGTGAGACTATTCAACAGAGAACCATCTACTATATTTTGATCAACATGACGTGAGCAATTGATAATGTGGAAAAAAGCTGACACTTGTACATTATCAATTGCAACTTGTTCAAAGGAATAAGAAATTGCTTTAATGATGTGCACAACTGACTAGATGATTTGGAATTTGTACAAGTCGTATCAAGAATTGCACTTTTGATCTAAGAAATGCACCAAAGCGACTGAGGAAAACTGTAATCACTTTCCCAGTGGAATACAACCTAACAGACAAGAAGCCATTCTTTACAAAACAGTATGAATACAAACAATGGCAGGGCTGATTGGTGATGGGGAGGGTATGGGGCATTAAGTGAGCTAGATCCTTTGATTGCCTTTGGGAGCCTGTCAGATATGGTCAAAATATCTGTAAGATAATTTGTGATACAAACATATTCTATTTGGAGATGTTTTTTTACCATTCAGGGATCTCATTCCCTTTTGTACTTTAACCATTTGCACATTGTTACAACACTGTATATATATATAATATGACATTTGTAATGTCTTTATTGTTTTGAAACTTCTGCATGTGTAATGTTTACTGTTCATTTTTATTGTTTATTTCACTGTTGTATATTATCTACCTCACTCGCTTTGGCAATGTAAACACATGTTTCCCATGCCAATAAAGCCCCTTGAATTGAATTGAATTGAATTGAATTGAGAGAGAGAGAAAGAGAGAGAGAAGCCCCTTGAATTGAATAAAGCCCCTTGAATTGAATTGAGAGAGAGAATCTATTTCCTAAAGTTATCCAAGAGAGAGAGAGAGATAGGGAGAGACTTTACATTCTAATCGTAGAGAAAGAGAGAGAGAATGTGAGAGAGATACAGACAGACAGACAGACAGACAGAGACACAGACAGAGACTGACAGACACAGACAGAGACTGACAGACACAGACAGAGACAAACTGACAGACAGACAGACAGACAGACAGACAGCTCTGGGTCTGTCTTGTTGTCACTGTGGCTGCGCTCAGACCGAGTGAGCTACGGTCAAGCGGGGCATCTCGTTGAACTCGGCACGGCCTGGAGATAATAGTAATGCCATTGCAGGCTTTGTGTGTCTTTAAGCACCGTACCTTTTCACTCCATCCATGCTGTGTGTGTGTGTGTGTGTGAGCTTTTCTTTGACATCTGTTGGGAGAAATGACTGATTTACAGTTCACGAGGGTTGTCTGAATCATAATATATGAAGTTTTGAAAAGTTCTGACCTTTTACCCCTTCAAAACAGCATCTATGACACCATCTTAAGGCACTTCTGGTTGTCACAGTAAACACATATCTTGAATGGAGTATGCTGTTACAGAATCCTGAGTTTTAAGTCTGTATATTAAAAATTGACTGATCTACACAGGTTTGAATGCAGTGATTGTCACAATTGCAGGCTATGTAAATCAAAACTTCATTCCTTCATGAGTGAGGGTCAATTTCACCTGCACGATTCATCAGTTTACGTTTTTGTACAAAAAGTCTTATAGAAATGTGTAAAACTATGCTTGAAAGTTTATGACAAATATTTAAACAATTTTGCATGTAATGGCTTATGCAAGGAACTAATGCCTAGATGTTTTGAGGGGTAAGACTATTCAACAGAGAACCATCTACTATATTTTGATCAACATGACGTGAGCAATTGATAATGTGGAAAAAAGCTGACACTTGTACATTATCAATTGCAATTTGTTCAAAGGAATAAGAAATTGCTTTAATGATGTGCACAAGTGACTAGATGATTTGGAATTTGTACAAGTAGTATCAAGAATTGCACTTTTGATCTAAGAAATGCACCAAAGCGACTGAGGAAAACTGTAATCACTTTCCCAGTGGAATACAACCTAAAAGACAAGAAGCCATTCTTTACAAAACAGTATGAATACAAACAATGGCAGGGCTGATTGGTGATGGGGAGGGTATGGGCCATTAACAAAGCCATCACCTACGGAGAGATGAACGTGGAGAAGAGTCCCCTAAGCAAGCTGGTCATTGTGCTCTGTTCACAAACATAAACACACCCCACAGAGCCCCTGGACAACAGCACAATTAGACCCAACCAAATCATGAGAAAACAAAAAGAAAATTACTTGACACATTGGAAAGAATTAACAAAAAACAGAGAAAACTAGAATGCTATTTGGCCCTAAACAGAGAGTACACAGTGGCAGAATACCTGACCACTGTGACTGACCCAAACTTAAGGAAACCTTTGACTATGTACAGACTCAGTGAGCATAAAGGTGAAATGTGTGATTTCATGAACTGGTACATACAAGAAAACCAGGTTTTAAAGTTCTGTTCAATAGCCATCCCATCATTACAAAACATTTGAAAGGCTAAGTCTATCATCTCCTGAGAAGTGGTAACTATTCACATGAACTTTTCAAAGAGGTTTGGTGCCCCCTGGTGGCTGAACCCGAGATCAATGAGAGATCTTGTCAGAAACAATGACACAGTCCCACTTCTCAGCTATCTTTATTTACATAAAAACTAAACTAACTGCTATCTTGAAATGTTGAAAACGTGTTTTTAAATAGCTCAGGCTGATACCCTACCTGAGTGAAAAACTGGCACTTTAAAGGAGTCTAATTTTGTCAAAAATGCAAAAATGATACAAATTTCAACTCACAGGTACATTAATAGACCAAACACAAACATCTGTCATCTCGAAATGTCCTAAAAAGGTTCTAAACGGGCCCCCTGGGTCTACACCTGGAGAGCAGATGGGCACATCTGCACCAGAGCTGAAATTTCAACTGGAGAGCAGATACTTCAACTCGACAGAAGTGTGTTCTCTGGTGTACAGTCAGATTGCTTGATGTAGTAAAACTCTTCCCACATTGATCACAGCTATAAGGTTTCTCTCCTGTGTGTGTTCTCTGATGAATTTTAATGCCTGAGGAGGTGAATCTCTTCCCACAGTCAGAGCAGCAGTGAGTTCTCTTCCCTGTGGATCTCTGCTGGTGTTTCTTGAGGAGTTCTGATCTGGAGAGACTCTTCTCTGCCTCGTCAGCATCATGAGGTTGTTGAGGCTCCCCAGAGGATCCACGATAGTCCCTTATCTCTCCTGTGTGAACAACAAAGTCAGATGATTAAAGGCCCACAACAGCGGTAATCCACTGTAAAAGGTGATGCCAACAGAGTAGCCATGATGTTGTACAACAATTGATGTCTGTAATGAATGTTACAATTATTTAACAATAATCTTAAAATGAGCAAGAATAGTCATAGTTTGTCTTGTTTTCACATTAGTAGTAAAATCAATGATTGTAGGCTAGAAATAAGTTATTCAAGTTGTTGAAACTCTAAGCAGTGTGCCAGACGACTTTTGGTCTCCAATATAGGCCCCTTTCTGTGTTTAATAAAACTCCGGCACGAGGGCGATGCAACACAACTTGATTGTAGAAACTCCTCCCTGCTAATGAGGAAACCACTAGTTATGGATGTAGTATATCTGGTAATGAGGAAACCACTAGTTATAGATGTAGTATATCTGCTAATGAGGAAACCACTAGTTATGGATGTAGTATATCTGGTAATGAGGAAACCACTAGTTATGGATGTAGTATATCTGGTAATGAGGAAACCACTAGTTATGGATGTAGTATATCTGGTAGTGAGGAAACCACTAGTTATGGATGTAGTATATCTGGTAATGAGGAAACCACTAGTTATGGATGTAGTATATCTGGTAATGAGGAAACCACTAGTTATGGATGTAGTATATCTGGCAATGAGGAAACCACTAGTTATGGATGTAGTATATCTGGTCATGAGGAAACCACTAGTTATGGATGTAGTATATCTGGTAATGAGGAAACCACTAGTTATGGATGTAGTATATCTGGTAATGAGGAAACCACTAGTTATGGATGTAGTATATCTGGTAATGAGGAAACCACTAGTTATGGATGTAGTATATCTGCCTGGAGCAAAAATGGTGAACAAAGATTTTAGTTTTTCACAATGTCATTTACAGGTGCTTATTAGTGCATTTCACACTACTTTGGATTATAATTGTAAGGCTAATTTGAATGTCCTGTTTAATATAATGTTTGAATGAACTACAGATTCATTAACTACAATTTAGCAAATTAACACTGGAGTGATAGATGATGTGCAAGTAGAAATACTGGTGTGCAAAAGAGCAAAAAAAGTAAATAAAAATATGGGGATGAGGTAGGCAGTTGGATGGGCTATTTACAGATGGGCTGTGTACAGCTGCAGCGATCGGTAAGCTGCTCAGATAGCTGATGCTTAAAGTTAGTGAGGGAGATATAAGTCTCCAACTTCAGCGATTTTTGAAATTCGTTCCAGTCATTGGCAGCAGAGAACTGGAAGGAAAAGGCAGCCAAAGGAGGTGTTGGCTTTGGGGATGACCAGTGAGATATACCTGCTGGAGCGCGTGCTACGGGTGGGTGTTGCTATGGTGACCAGTGATCTGAGTGAAGGCGGCCTAGCAAAGACTTATAGATGACCTGGAGCCAGTGGGTTTAGCGATGAATATGTAGCGAGGGCCAGCCGACTAGAGCATACAGGTCTCAGTGGTGGGTGGTATATGGGGCTTTGGTGACAAAACGGATGGCACTGTGATTTACTGGATGCAGTCTAAGGTAGTTTAACTTGCGTTTAAGAGCAGTATGAGGCCACAGAAGGAGTGTTATATGGCATTGAAGCTCGTTTGGAGGTTTGTTAACACAGTGTCCAAAGAAGGGTCAGATGTATACGGAATAGCCCGAGAATTGAACCCTGTGGCACCCCCATAGAGACTGCCAAAGGTCCGGACAACAGGCCCTCCGATTTGACACACTGAATTCTATCAGAGAAGTAGTTGGTGAACCAGGTGAGGCAGTCATTTGAGAAACCAACCATTAATCAGGTCTTAGTGGTGGGTGGTATATGGGGCTTTGGTGCATCCAGTTTGCTGAGTAGAGTGTTGGAGGCTATTTTAAAAATAACATCGCTAAAGTCAAGGATCGGTAGGATAGTCAGTTTTATGAGGGTATGTTTGACAGCGTGAGTGAAGGAGGTTTTGACGCGAAATAGGAAGTCGATTCTAGATTTAATTTGGGATTGGAAATGCTTAATATAAGTCTGGAAGGAGAGTTTACAGTCTATCCAGACACCTAGGTATTTGTAGTTGTCCACATATTCTAAGTCAGAACCGTCCAGAGTAGAGGTCGACCGATTATTGTTTATTATTATTGTCCGGTTTCCTTTGAGCCTGTGGATTACTGAACAAAACTGAGGTTTTTGGATATAAAGAGAGACTTTATCGAACAAAACTAACATTTATTGAGTAAATGGGAGTTTTGTGAGTGCAACAATATGAAGATCATCAAAGGTAAGTAATTAATTTTATTGCTATTTCTGACTTGTGTAACTCTACTTGGCTGGTAACTGTTTGTAATGATTCGTCTGCTGGGCGCTGTTCTCAGATAATCGCACGGTATGCTTTCGCCGTAAAGCCTATTTGAAATCTGACACCGTGGTTGGATGAACAAATGTATAACACTGTGTGTTTTATGAATTTTTATAAGCTGAGCTAAAAAGGTAAATTACTAAATAGCTAGTAGCTAATTAGCTGGTTAGCTTCTGACGGCTAGGTTCTGATGGAGGTTCTAGCTATAAGGTCTAAAAAATAGCAGATCAGTATCACATTGGGTGAGGCGGGTTGCCTGAAGGTATATTTAATTTAAACATGGAAAAAGATTGAAATATATTGCAATATATACAACAACAACAAAAACATAACATTTACAACAAACATGTCTTAATGCGACGCCATCTTGGATTACAAGTTCATCATATGACAAGCGTAATGTTATGACTATAACTACTGTTCCCTGAAGGAGGGAAACTAGGTACAACATACTATTAAATCCACGCCTCACTGGAAGCACCACCGTCCACAGGTGACGAGTGAGGCTTGGATTTATTCCTTAAAATGTAATGCCGCTCTTCACCAACCCAGGAAAGGGCATTTTATTGCATGACATAAGTATTTGATCACCTACCAACCAGTAAGAATTCCGGCTTTCACTGACCTGTTAGTTTTTCTTTAAGAAGCCCTCCTGTTCTCCACTCATTACCTGTATTAACTGCACCTGTTTGAACTCGTTACTTGTATAAAAGACACCTGTCCACACACTCAATCAAACAGACTCCAACCTCTCCACAATGGCCAAGACCAGAGAGCTGTGTAAGGACATCAGTGATAAAATTGTAGACCTGCACAAGGCTGGGATGGGCTACAGGACAATAGGCAAGCAGCTTGGTGAGAAGGCAACAACTGTTGGCGCAATTATTAGAAAATGGAAGAAGTTCAAGATGACGGTCAATCACCCTCTGTCTGGGGCTCCATGCAAGATCTCACCTCGTGGGGCATCAATGATCATGAGGAAGGTGAGGGATCAGCCCAGAACTACACGGCAGGACGTGGTCAATGACCTGAAGAGAGCTGGGACCACAGTCTCAAAGAAAACCATTAGTAACACACTACGCCGTCATGGATTAAAATCCTGCAGCGCACGCAAGGTCCCCCTGCTCAAGCCAGCGCATGTCCAGGCCCGTCTGAAGTTTGCCAATGACCATCTGGATGATCCAGAGGAGGAATGGCAGAAGGTCTGTGGTCTGATGAGACAAAAATAGAGCTTTTTGGTCTAAACTCCACTCGCCGTGTTTGGAGGAAGAAGAAGGATGAGTACAACCCCAAGAACACTATCCCAACCATGAAGCATGGAGGTGGAAACGTCATTCTTTGGGGATGCTTTTCTGCAAAGGGGACAGGACGACTGCACCGTATTGAGGGGAGGATGGATGGGGCCATGTATCGCGAGATCTTGTCCAACAACCTCCTTCCCTCAGTAAGAGCATTGAAGATGGGTCGTGGCTGGGTCTTCCAGCATGACAACGACCCGAAACACACAGCCAGGGCAACTAAGGAGTGGCTCCGTAAGAAGCATCTCAAGGTCCTGGAGTGGTCTAGCCAGTCTCCAGACCTGAACCCAATAGAAAATCTTTGGAAGGAGCTGAAAGTCCGTATTGCCCAGCAACAGCCCTGAAACCTGAAGGATCTGGAGAAGGTCTGTATTGAGGAGTGGGCCAAAATCCCTGCTGCAGTGTGTGCAAACCTGGTCAAGAACTACAGGAAACGTATGATCTCTGTAATTGCAAACAAAGGTTTCTGTACCAAATATTAAGTTATGCTTTTCTGATGTATCAAATACTTATGTCATGCAATAAAATGCAAATGAATTACTTAAAAATCATACAATGTGATTTTCTGGATTTTTGTTTTAGATTCCGTCTCTCACAGTTGAAGTGTACCTATGATATAAATTACAGACCTCTACATGCTTTGTAAGTAGGAAAACCTGCAAAATCGGCAGTGTATCAAATACTTGTTCTCCCCACTGTATGCAGGCTGCAATGTTAAAATTTGGGGGCTTTATCTAGGTTATTTAAAAAATCTTAGCAATGGCAATAAAAATGTTTATTTATCATTTTCATTTAAATAGAATGTAGATTAACCACAGACAATGATTTTGAGATAAAGACTATTATAATTATTATTACTATTATAAATTAAATGAAACTTTTCCTGTAAAATGTGAATATGAAAATCCTAACTGGCACCAGATCAGTAGAAATGGTTGGATAAATTGGCACCAAATGGAAAAGGTTGCCGACTGCTGGTGTAGCCTATTACCAGAAACTATAGGAGCATAACGACTGCTGGTGTAGCCTATTACCAGAAACTATAGGAGCATAACGACTGCTGGTGTAGCCTATTACCAGAAACAATAGGAGCATAATGACTGCTGGTGTAGCCTATTACCAGAAACTATAGGAGCATAACGACTGCTGGTGTAGCCTATTACCAGAAACTATAGGAGCATAACGACTGCTGGTGTAGCCTATTACCAGAAACTATAGGAGCATAACGACTGCTGGTGTAGCCTATTACCAGAAACAATAGGAGCATAATGACTGCTGGTGTAGCCTATTACCAGAAACTATAGGAGCATAACGACTGCTGGTGTAGTCTATTACCAGAAACTATAGGAGCATAACGACTGCTGGTGTAGTCTATTACCAGAAACTATAGGAGCATAACGACTGCTGGTGTAGCCTATTACCAGACACTATAGGACCATAACGACTGCTGGTGTAGCCTATTACCAGAAACTATAGGAGCATAACGACTGCTGGTGTAGCCTATGACCAGAAACTATAGGAGCATAACGACTGCTGGTGTAGCCTATTACCAGAAACTATAGGAGCATAACGACTGCTGGTGTAGTCTATTACCAGAAACTATAGGAGCATAACGACTGCTGGTGTAGCCTATTACCAGAAACAATAGGAGCATAATGACTGCTGGTGTAGCCTATTACCAGAAACTGAGAATGCTAAGGAAGAGGTTTTTCTGATGGTTAGGCTATCTTGTTTCAGAGGGGTGTATTCAGAAGTATTCAGACCCTTTTCTATGAGACTTGAAATTGCTTTCAGGTGCATCTTGTTTCCATTAATCATCCTTGAGATGTATCTACAACTTGTTCGAAGTCCACCTGTGGTAAATTCAATTGATTGGATATGATTTGGAAGGCACACACCTGTCTATATAAGGTCCCAGAGTTGACAGAGCATGTCAGAGAAAAAAACAAACAATGAGGTCGAAGGAATTGTCCGTAGAGCTCCAAGACAGGAGTGTGTCGAGGCATAGATCTGGGGAAAGGTTCCCAAGAACACAGTGGCCTACATCATTCATAAATGGAATACTCTTCCTAGAGCTCGTCACCCGGCCAAACTGAGCGATTGGGGGAGAAGGGCCTTGGTCAGGGAGGTGACCAAAAACCTGATGGTCACTCTGACAGAGCTCCAAAGTTCCTCTGTGGAGATGTGAGAACCTTCCAGAAGGACAACCATCTCTGCAGCACTCCAACAATCAGACATTTCTGGGAGAGTGGCCAGATGGAAACCACTCCTCAGTAAAAGGCACATGACAGACCACTTGGAGTTTGACAAAAGGCACCTTAACGACTCTCAGACCATGAGAAACAAGATTCTCTGGTCTGATGAAACCAAGATGGAACTCTTTGGCCTGAATGCCAAGAGTCACGTCTGGAGGAAACCTGGCACCATCCCTACGGTGAAGCATAGTGGTGGCAGCATCATGCTGTGGGATGTTTTTCAGCAGCAGGGACTGGGAGACTAGTCAGGATGGAGGGAAATATTAACGGAGCAAAGTGCAGAGAGATCCTTGATGAAAGACCTGCTCCAGAGCGCTCAGGACCTCAGACTGGGGCAAAGGTTCGACATCCAATAGGACAACGACTTTAAGCACACAGCCAAGACAACGCAGGAGTGGCTTCTGTAGAAGTCTCTAAATGTTCTTGAGTGACATAGCCAGAGCCCGGACTTGAGCCCGATCTAACATCTCTGGAGAGACGTGAAAATAGCTGTGCAGTGATGTTCCCTATCCAACCTGACAGAGCTTGAGAGGATCTGCAGAGAAGGATGGGAAAACTCCCCAAATGCAGGTGTGCCAAATAAATTAGCTAAATGAAAGAGGAAAAACATTTTTTTTTATCAATTTTAGAATAAGGCTTTAAAGTAACAAAAAGTGGAAAAAGTCAAGAAGTCTGAATACTTTCAGAATGCCCTGTATACAGCACCACCTCCCCCATAAGAATTCCTGTCTTTTCTGTAGATGTTATATCCCTGTATACAGCACCACCTCCCCCATAAGCATTCCTGTCTTTTCTGTAGATGTTATATCCCTGTATACAGCAACACCTCCCCCATAAGCATTCCTGTCTTTTCTGTAGATGTTATATCCCTGTGTTGCTACTGCTGGATCAAAGGAATTATCTCAGTGAGTTTCAGAGATGAACAGTACAGTGCATTCCAAATTCAATAGGCAAGTTAACAAAAACGTTTTCAAATAAAAACTATTCCAGAAAATGTCAAAGCGTATATGACGCCCGTCCAAGAGACTGTCGACCAATCACATTGTCATGCTGTGACACGCAGTTCCTAAGCTAATTCTCACAAAATCCCTTTTTAAAGTCAGGGTATGAGTCGAGAAACATGCCTATTGTCCTTGAAAATATGTAATGGTACGATTGCAAAGCTATACGATATTACAGAGAACAAGTTAAATATCTCTAATTATCTCTGAAAATATTTGTAATGTTGTGCTTCTTGTTCACAGAGGGTAATTCATGCCAACGTTCTTTTCTTTAAGCTATTAATACGAATCTAAAGGAGTTTCCAATATCCTAATTTCTTAAAGTATTTCTGGTGATAGCAGGTGATAGTGATACACAAGCTAGGTCTATTTGAAACATTGGCAGCATTTAGTAGCCACCAGGTTCAGAAGCTTTAAAACCACAAAAAATATTTATTTTTTTGCCCAAAATCAAGATGTAAATTATTCAAACTGAACATAATATTATTATTTAATATAATATTATTTTAGGCTATTTTAGTTCGAGTCAAAGATAGTTTTGGAATAGTTTAAATTTTTCAAACAGGTTTGCTGTTTTATTTCAGTTTACTAAATAGTTTTCCCCTAATTACTTTTTCTATAATAAGCATGGAGGTTTCCCCTATCAACCAGTCATAGGTACTGGTGACAAAGCACCTCGTAACCTAGCTGGGAATGGGACAAACGTAACCCTTCTGTGGTAACAGACAGGGGCGATTTGTAATCAAATCTAATTCCCAGGAACGGGGTTCATATGAACCACAGAGACTGTGTGTGGGATAATAACATGGCTCTGCCCAACCCTGCTTGTTCCCTCGACTCCGCTACCAACCACCAATCTCCAACAGGACCCTTAACCTGTATCACTAGACACCTCATAGTGAACTACAGGTAGGAATCAGCAATGAATCCCAATAATGACATACCTCTGGGGAGGGGTGTAATTTAAGGCGGTACTTACTGGTGTTAACCAGATCTCCTATCTCCACTTCTTCATCTTTCAATGTGACAGTAATCTCCCCTTCCTTCTTCACTCCAAAAACTGCATCTTCCTCTTTCTCCTCTTCTTTCACAGTAACATCCTCCTCCTCTTTCACTCTGAACTCGTCTTCCACTTCTTTCACTGAAACGTCTTCCTCTTCTTCTTTCACTGTAACAGCCTCAATCTCTACTTCTTGTTTTACTGTGACATCCTCTTCTTCCTTCTCCTCTTTCACGACAATGTTCAGCCCCAGAGCGTCTTTCTCCGTCCAGCAGATCTCCTCTTCTTTAACAAGAGGGGAGAAGTTTAGGGAGCTCATGTTCGGGGATGTTAGCTAGCTAGCTATCATTAGCGACTAGGCTAGTGCTAACTAAAACAGCCAGCTACTATAGCTGACTAATAAAGAATAACGTAATATTAAATTAAATAGGTTAACAAGTAGATACGACCTAAGTGTGTCGAAAACACAGTAGCTAATATACACCCAAAGCGTATAAATAGCTTGAATCTTTCGGCTATGTTGGCTAGCAAGCTACCGAGGTGGTTGACGAGCTGTTTATGAAGAACCGTCCACTAGATTATACGTCACGCTGGCAGCGTCGCCTGAAAGACGCACATCGCCGTCTGCTGACTGGAGTGGGAAACGCAGTTGAGGATCATATTTTATTTTCAGACAAAGATTATTGTAAATGGATTTAATTAAATAATACCATTATATTGAGACATACAAAGACAGGAATGTGTTGATTGATTAGTGCGGATAAAAAATGTTTACCACAGCACATTTAAGGCAGTTTCATTAAGTCATACTAAATCTAAATAAGTAGCTAGCTACTGTAGGTCTATACTGCTCCTACATGGTGTAACAATACATCATATAGATGTATATAATGAACACACTAGGTCTATACTGCTCCTACACGGTGTAACAATACATCATGTAGATGTATATAATGAACAGACCAGGTCTATACTGCTCCTACATGGTGTAACAATACATCATGTAGATGTATATAATGAACAGACTAGGTCCATACTGCTGCTACATTTTTGTATTATTATGTGTTATTTATTTCCCCTTTAGTTAACCAGGTCGGCAAGTTGAGAACAAGTTCTCATTTACAACTGCAACCTGGCCAAGATAAAACAAAGCAGTTCGACACATACAACAACACAGAGTTACACATGGAGTAAAACAAACATACAGTCAATAATACAGTTGAAAAATAAGTCTACATACAATGTGAGCAAGTGAGGTGAAATAAGGGAGGTGAAGGCAAAAAAAAGGCCATGGTGGCGAAGTAAATACAATATAGCAAGTAAAACACTGGAATGGTAGATTTGCAGTGGAAGAATGTGCAAAGTAGAGATAGAAATACTGGGGTGCAAAGGAGCAAAATAAATAAATACAGTAGGGGAAGAGGTAGTTGTTTGGGCTAAATTATAGATGGGCTATGTACAGGGGCAGTAATCTGTGAGCTGCTCTGACAGCTGGTGCTTAAAGCTAGTGAGGGAGATAAGTGTTTCCAGTTTCAGAGATTTTTGTAGCTCGTTCGTATTAATGCAGATATTATGGACATTTTATTTAAAACATGTAATTAAACTATAATTGTAGATCCTTTAATTTAGACCCAAAATGTATTTGCTATGTGTGCTATTGCCCGGCTATTAAAAGGAACAGGCGACTATTTGAGACTCAGCCTCAAAAATGTTTGGTCACATGGAATCAAGTGAATCAAGTCACTAGATGTCTACGGTGCCAAAGATAATTATAGTTGGGGGTGTTGGGAGTGTTAAGTGTGTTGATATAACGGTAATAATGTCAAAATTCCACTTTTAACAACCATCAGAATTGGTTAAAAAAAGGTTATGCCTGAGTGGCACAGCGATCTAAGGTACTAGATCACAGTGTTAGAGGTGTCACTATAGACCCGAGTGGTGCAGCAGTCTAAGGTACTAGATCACAGTGTTAGAGGCGTCACTATAGACCAGAGTGGTGCAGCAGTCTAAGGTACTAGATCACAGTGTTAGAGGTGTCACTATAGACCCGAGTGGTGCAGCGGTCTAAGGTACTAGATCACAGTGTTAGAGGTGTCACTATACACCCGAGTGGTGCAGCAGTCTAAGGTACTGCATGGCAGTGCTAGAGGCGTCACTAGAGGCGTCACCCGGGTTCGATCCCGGGCTGTACCACAACCTGCCGTGATCGGGAGTTCCATAGGGCGGCACACAATTGGCCAAGCGTCGCCCGGTGTTTCCTCCTACACATTGGTGCAGCTGGCTTCCGGGTTAAGCGGGCGGGTGTTAAGAAGCGCGGTTTGACGGGTCATGTTTCAGAGGACGCATGACTCGACCTTCGCCTCCTGAGCCCATTGGGGAGTTGCAGCGATGAGACAAGATCCACATTGGGGGGAAAAAACGGGGGTAAAATGATAAAAAAATAAAATAAAATGACAACAAAGGTTGCATCCCAACGTGGCAATAAACAGTAGGCAAAGTGACCAGGACAAAATGAACTCAAACGTTTTACCATTGGAACACTTGATGTAATAATGGACAGAATGAACTCAAACGTTTTACCATTGGAACACTTGATGTAATGATGTAATAATGGACAGAATGAACTCAAACGTTTTACCATTGGAACACTTGATGTAATGATGTAATAATGGACAAAATGAACTCAAACGTTTTACCATTGGAACACTTGATGTAATGATGTAATAATGGACAAAATGAACTCAAACGTTTTACCATTGGAACACTTGATGTAATGATGTAATAATGGACAGAATGAACTCAAACGTTTTACCATTGGAACACTTGATGTAATGATGTAATAATGGACAAAATGAACTCAAACGTTTTACCATTGGAACACTTGATGTAATGATGTAATAATGGACAAAATGAACTCAAACGTTTTACCATTGGAACACTTGATGGAATGATGTAATAATGGACAAAATGAACTCAAACGTTTTACCATTGGAACACTTGATGTAATGATGTAATAATGGACAAAATGAACTCAAACGTTTTACCATTGGAACACTTGATGTAATGATGTAATAATGGACAAAATGAACTCAAACGTTTTACCATTTTACCCTCCATTTGCAACAACGTCACTGAGCACCATCACTATCTTTCCTTCGTGGATCTCCTGCATGTTTACATATCTGGCATTACTCATCTCATATGTATATACTGTATTCTATCCTATTCTACTGTATCTGTCTATGCCGCTCTGACATTGCTTGTCCATATATTTATATATGAGTCACTGGCTTACTGGTGCTCTTCCATGCCGTCCCTAGTAGGGGTGAGTCACTTGAGTGGGTTGAGTCACTGACGTGGTCTTCCTGTCTGGGTTAGCGCCCCCCCCCTTGGGTTGTGCCATGGCGGAGATCTTTGTGGGCTATACTCGGCCTTGTCTCAGGATGGTAAGTTGGTGGTTGAAGATATCCCTCTAGTGGTGTGGGGGCTGTGCTTTGGCAAAGTGGGTGGGGTTATATCCTGCCTGTTTGGCCCTGTCTGGGGGTATCATCGGATGGGGCCACAGTGTCTCCTGAACCCTCTTGTCTCAGCCTCTAGTATTTATGCTGCAGTAGTTTGTGTCGGGGGGCTAGGGTCAGTATGTTATATCTGGACTATTTCTCCTGTCTTATCCGGTGTCCTGTGTCAATTTAAGTATGCTCTCTCTAATTCTCTCTTTCTTTCTCTCTCTCGGAGAACCTGAGCCCTAGGACCATGCCTCAGGCCTACCTGGCATGATGACTCCTTTCTCTCTCTCAGAGAACCTGAGCCCTAGGACCATGCCTCAGGCCTACCTGGCATGATGACTCCTTGCAGTCCCCTGGCCGTGCTGCTGCTCCAGTTTCAACTGTTCTGCCTGCGGCTATGGAAACCTGACCTGTTCACCGGACGTGCTACCTGTCCCAGACCTGTGGTTTTCAACTCTCTAGAGACAGCAGGAGCATTTACTCCTGAGGTGCTGACCTGTTGCACCCTCAACAACTACTGTGATTATTATTATTTGACCATGCTGGTCATTTATGAACATCTTGGTCATGTTCTGTTGTAATCTCCACCCGGCACAGCCAGAAGAGGACTGGCCACCCCTCATAGCCTGGTTCCTCTCTAGGTTTCTTCCTAGGTTCTGGCCTTTCTAGGGAGTTTTTCCAAGCCACCGTGCTTCTACACCTGCATTGCTTGCTGTTTGGGGTTTTAGGCTGGGTTTCTATACAGGACTTTGAGATATCAGCTGATGTAAGAAGGGCTATATAAAATAAACGAGGGCTATATAAAATAAACTTGATTTGATTTGACTAACGAGGTGACACCAATCAGTGCGTCCTATGTGCTAACGAGCTAGACGTGCTAACGAGCTATACGTGCTAAACGTGCTAACGAGCTATACGTGCTAACGAGCTATACGTGCTAACGAGCTATACGTGCTAACGAGCTATACGTGCTAAAGTCCAACCTCAAAACATAAATGGAAAAACCAAAGCCTGTAACACTTTTCCCCTTAAGAAAACAAATATATATTATGTTTTTGTTGGACAAGTTTGCTCACCACCGACAGAAAACAACTTTCATTTCACGTAATCAACTACAATGCTTCTACAATATAAACACAGTGTCTACTGGCTGTCAACAATTCGAATCAAGAAAAAACACGTATTTCTAAATAATAATATACAATCGTATTATTTTTTAAATCCTTTTTCTTTCAATAGAATCCTAAAACTAACTAGCTTCTAGAACTCTCGTCCCCTTCTGAACGAGCCCCCCCCCCCCCCCCCCCCCCCCCAAAAAAAGACTAAAAGTGCAGTCAAAGTAAATTGTGATCCATGGCAACGCACTGGTTAAACGCAAAACTTGTTGACTGCCCACCCTTGAGACAATCAGCAACCAACTCCTGCAATATCCGTAGTAACTTTCCACCTTACTTCTCTCTCTCTTTTCAGGGTTCACTCGATAGGCATGTTGTTGGATCGGGGCCCAGTCCCCAATGTCATGCATTTGGGTTAGCACATCTGAGAATGAACCCTGATATTATAAAAGCAGGGTAACAATGTCAATATAAATGTACCCAAAAATGTCAAGTTGGTTGCATGAATAACTATGATTAGTAAATGTTACATAATTGTAAATATGAAATATCAAAACCAAATATTCACCCCTTTGTTAATATGTATTGGCAATAATTAACTTAATGGTGAGGCATGGAATAATAAAACATATATATTTCGTCAGGCTGAATGTTTGAAATATATGAGGTGATTTGGGTCATGCTTCTTCAGTAGTGGAATAAAGACAATTAGCATTTGAATGTTGTCAAGAAATACTGGAGTGATGTAGGATTGTTAATAAAAATTGATTATAGGTGTATCGGCTGCAAGTACGTTGAAATTAAGCAGTTTAAGTCATTGAAAAAAATCGCCCCGAAAAGACATCTTTTCAACTTTCACTTTCAACTACAACAGAACATATACTGGACAGAACATATACTGGACAGAACATATACTGGACAGAACATATACTGGACAGGACATATACTGGACAGGACATATACTGGACAGGACATATACTGGACAGGACATATACTGGACAGGACATATACTGGACAGGACATATACTGGACAGAACATATACTGGACAGGACATATACTGGACAGGACATATACTGGACAGGACATATACTGGACAGGACATATACTGGACAGAACATATACTGGACAGAACATATACTGGACAGAACATATACTGGACAGAACATATACTGGACAGAACATATACTGGACAGAACATATACTGGACAGAACATATACTGGACGTCAGGCATAGTCTTATTTTCAATGTCTTTTGAATGACATTTTGATAAATGGTAATAGTGCAATGTCAAAACACAGTTTTAACGTGTCCAAATCAATAACCAATATGCAGAAATAGTTTGAAGTGTTGCATTTTGATTCCAGTGGGTCACCAACATGGTAAGTGTCTCCGGAAGGTGGTGATTGACTCCGCTGTCCTCACGACGCCAGGACAGCGGAGTCAATCACCACCTTCCGGAGACACCTGAAACCCCACCTCTTCAAGGAATACCTAGGATAGGATAAAGCAATCCTTCTGCCCCCCCCCCCCCCCTTAAAAGATGTAGATGCACTATTGTAAAGTGGCTGTTCCACTGGATGTCATTGGGTGAATGCACCAATTTGTAAGTCGCTCTGGATAAGAGCGTCTGCTAAATGACTTAAATGTAAATGTAAATGTAACACAGCTCTTTTATGTTAGTCACTTTTTGATAAATCTCATAAATAATACTTTCAATTCAGAGCCTGGATTTTTCCTCTTTTTCCCTAAAATCAATTTAACAAACGCTTAGGGTTCTACATTGTGACATCATTAAATAACTCCTACTACAATGTTAAAACATTCCACATTGTGACATCATTAGAATACTCCTACTACAATGTTAAAACATTCCACATTGTGACATCATTAGAATACTCCTACTACAATGTTAAAACATTCTACATTGTGACATCATTAGAATACTCCTACTACAATGTATTCTCTGGTGTTGAGTCAGATGGTTAGATGTAGTAAAACACTTCCCACATTTATCACAGGTGTAAGGTTTCTCTCCTGTGTGTATTCTCTGGTGTTGAGTCAGATGGTTAGATGTAGTAAAACACTTCCCACATTTATCACAGGTGTAAGGTTTCTCTCCTGTGTGTGTTCTCTGGTGTTGAGTCAAAGACCCAGATGTAGTAAATCTCTTCCCACATTGACCACAGCTATAAGGTTTCTCTCCTGTGTGTATTCTCTGGTGTAGAGTCAGAATGCTATATGCAGCAAAACTCTTCCCACATTGACCACAGCTATAAGGTTTCTCTCCTGTGTGTATTCTCTGGTGTAGAGTCAGAACGCTATATGCAGCAAAACTCTTCCCACATTGATCACAGCTATATGGTATCTCACCTGTGTGGGTTCTCTGGTGTCGAGTCAGATTGTTAGAGGTAGTAAAACACTTCCCACATTGACCACAGCTATAAGGTTTCTCTCCTGTGTGTATTCTCAGATGTTGAGTTAGATGGCAAGATCTACCAAAACTCTTCCCACATTGAACACAGCTATAAGGTTTCTCTCCTGTGTGTGTTCTCTGATGAATTTTAATGCCTGATGAGGTGAATCTCTTCCCACAGTCAGAGCAGCAGTGAGTTCTCTTCCCTGTGGATCTCTGCAGGTGTTTATTGAGGAGTTCTGATCTGGAGAGACTCTTCTCTGCCTTGTCAGCATCATGAGGTTGTTGAGGCTCCCCAGAGGATCCAGGACAGTCACGTCTCTTTCCTGTGTGAATGACAAAGTTATACAGATGGTTAAAGACCCACAACAGCAGAAATCCACTGTAAAAGGTGATGCCAACAGCGTAGCCATGATGTTGTACAACAATTGATGTCTGTAATGAATGTAATGATTTGACATTTGTCTTAAAATGAGCAAGAATAGTCATATATTGTCTTGTTTTCACATTAGTAGTAACATCTAAGATTGTAGACTAGAAATAAGTTATTCATGTTGTTGAAACTCTAAGCAGTGTGCCAGACGACTTTTGGTCTCCAATACAGGCCCCTTTCTGTGTTTTCTGTGTTTGCTCAAATTGTATGAGGAAACCGATAGTTATGGATGTAGTATATCTGCCTGCAGCAAAATTGGTGAGCAAAGATTTTAGTTTTTCACAACGTATTCTGAATGTGAATGGGGGAAAACTCAGGGGAGTAACCTCAAACAAACGTACAGTCAATACGTAACAACAATAACACAATAGAAAAATCTATATACAGTGTGTGCAAATGGAGTAAGGAGGCACAGCAATAAATAGGCCATAGTAGTGAAGTAATTACAATTTAACAAATTAACACTGGAGTGATAGATGTGCAGATGATGATGTGCAAGTAGAAATACTGGTGGGTTTGGCGACGAGTATGAAGCGAGGGCCAGCCAACGAGAGTGTACAGGTCGCAGTGGTGGGTAGTATATGGGGCTTTGGTGACAAAACGGATGGCACTGTGATAGACTGCATCCAATTTATTGAGTAGGGTTTTGGAGGCTATTTTGTAAATGACATCACCGAAGTCGAGGATTGGTAGGATGGTCAGTTTTACAAGGGTATGTTTGGCAGCATGAGTGAAGGATGCTTTGTTGCAGAATAGGAAGCCGATTCTAGATTTGACTTTGGATTGGAGATGTTTGATGTTTGACTAACATCAGCTATCTGGATTTGGGCGAAGGAGAAGCTGGGGAGGCTTGGGCAAGTAGCTGAGGGGGGTGAGGAGCTGTTGGCCGGGGTTGGGGTAGCCAGGAGAAAAGCATGGCCAGCCATAGAGATATGCTTATTGAAACTCTCGATTATCGTGGATTTATCGGTGGTGACAGTGTTTCCTAGCCTTAGTGCAGTGGACAGCTGAGATTAGGTGCTCTTATTCTCCATGGACTTTACAGTGTCCCACAACTTTTTGGAGTTAGAGCTACAGGATGCAAATTTCTGTTTGAAAAAGCTAGCCTTTGCTTTCCTAACTGACTGTGTGTATTGATTCCTGACTTCTCTGAAAAGTTGCATATCGCAGGGACTATTCGATGCTAGTGCAGTACGCCACAGGATGTTTCTGTGCTGGTCGAGGGCAGTCAGGTCTGGAGTGAACCACGGGCTATATCTGTTCTTAGTTCTACATTTCTTGCTTATTTAAGATGGTGAGGAAATTACTTTTAAAGAACAACCAGGCATCCTCTACCGACGGGAGGATACCAGGATACCCGGGCCAGGTCGATTAGAAAGGCCTGCTTGCAGAAGTGTTTTAGGGAGCGTTTGACAGTGATCGTTTGCTCGTTATCTAACTTCTCTAGGATAGGGGGCAGCAATTTCACGTTTGGATGAAAAGCATACCCAAATTCAACTGCCAGTTACTCATCCCCAGAAGATAAGATATGCATTATATTAGTAGATTTGGATAGAAAACACTGAAGTTTCTAAAAATGTTTGAATCATGTCTGTGTGTATAACAGAACTTATTTAGCAGGCGAAACCCCGAGGACTTTGCAGGCCATCTATGCAGTAGTTAAACCAAGGCTTTAACGGTTACAGAAGTCAACAATTGAGAGTGCCTGGGGACAGGTCCTGGGTTAACCTCTACATCACCCGAGGAACAGAGGAGTAGGATGAGGGTACGGGCTAAAGGCTATCAGAACTGGTCATCTAGTGCGGTGTGAACAGAGAATAAAAGGAGCATAATGTAATGTACAGACAGGGTTTGGTAGGGTGCGGGTACAGTGGAGGTAAACCTAGGCATTGAGTGACGATAAGAGAGGTTGCATCTCTGGAGGCACCAGTTATGCTAGGTGAGGTCACCGCATGTGTGGGAAGTGGGACAAAAGAGCTCTCTGAGGCATGTTGAGTGGGACTAGGGGCTCCGCAGTAAAATAAAACAATGATAACTACCCTTAACAACGGTATACAATGCATATTGACATTAGAGAGACATAAAGCGGGGCATAAAGCAATCACAGGTGTTGATTGGGAGAGCTAGCTAAGACAACAACGGGTAAGACAACAGTTAATCAGCTAAGACAACAAAAACATAAAATGGCGATGAATGGGCAGAGAGGGTCAGTTAACTACACACAGGGCCTGAGTTCGAGGCTGGGGCCGACAGATAAACAAAATAAACAAAATGGAGAACCGTGATTAATGAACAGTCCAGCAGGCATCAGCTATGTAGCCAAGTGATCATAGGGTCCAGTGAACAGCAATATATGAACTAGGGAAGCCGTTAGGTAGTCATTACTATGCTAGCCGGGAGATGCGCCTGGCTCGAGGCTAACTGGTGCTAGCGTCGGGACAAGGGCATTAGCCACTATAGCCACTCCAGTGCGACCGGTGAAAGGTCCAGAGCTTACGGCAGGAATCCGGTGATGTAGTGGCTTCTAGTCGTCTTAGTGAAGAGTCTGGGAGACATCAGCTGTGTAGCTGAGTGATCATAGGATCCACTGAGCAGGCCAGGAGATGGGCCTGGCTCAAGGCTAGCTTCGGGGCTGGGCCACTCGGTGGCAGCTAGCTAGCTGTGATTATCCGGTGTAATGGTCCAGAGGTTACGGCAGGAATACGGTGATGTAGTGGAGAAAAACAGTCCGATATGCTCAGGGTTGATATCGCGCTGTGCAGACTGGCAGGTACTATCCAGGCTAAAAGCGGCTGGTGTCTGAGCTAAAAAGGTAAAGGCCTTTAGCAGTGGCTAACAATGACTAAATAGTTAGTAGCTAATTAGCTGGTTAGCTTCTGATGGCTAGCTGCTGATTAGTTCTAGCTCTAGCTATAAGGTCTAAAAAATAAAAATAGCAGATCCGTATCATAATGGGTGAGGCGGGTTGCCGTCTTGGATTACAAGATGAGTCTTTGCTAAATCCAATGGTTTTTAACACTCTGAAATGATTTAGTGTTTCTGTGCCCATGAAAACTGTTTTCCCAGTGTAACATAAGGAGCCACTAAATGATACGTAGTTCGAGTGCATTTCAGAATACAAAAAAAACTGTCAGACAGCAAGATCCCGTATTTAAGTTGAAGTTCATCATATGACAAGCGTAACGTTATGACTATAACTACTGTTCCCTGAAGGAGGGGAACTAGGAACAACATACTATTAAATCCACATGTTATGACTATAACTACTGTTCCCTGAAGGAGGGAAACTAGGTACAACATACTATCACAAATTCACGCCTCGCTGGAAGCCCCGCCTTCCACAGGTGATGAGCGTGAGGTTTGGATTTAATCCTTCAATTTAACACCGCTCTTCACCGACCCAGGAAGGGGTGGGGCCAATTAGGTGTTGTACCTCGTTTCCCTCCTTCAGGGAAGTGTAATTATAATCAAAGTTACACTCCCTTTCAGTTGGTCAACTTCGGTACAACATACTATGGAGAAATACAATAATTCCCCATGCCGAACCAAACGGATACTAAATGAAACGGCCCCTGGCAGATCACCCAGACCTGACCCTGCAAGATGCGTCAGTTTTGTCAATTTATTCATTGTCTTTTGTTTGAAACACTCCTGTCAGTGTTGAGTAAGGACGCACACCTGATTACACATATAGAAGTAGGACTAGTCAACCTGGACTGAGCACAAATGTAGGCCTATAAAAAATGTGCCTATTTGGGGATGTCTGATAGTATTTCTGATTGTCTTAACGCACCACCACTAATGAGTTGTGGAGCTTCTCAACCAAAAAATTATTCAGCTTCTCCAACTAATTTTTTCCTTACCTCAAACAGCAGGTAAAGAAAGTCTTATTAGAATCCATTACGAATGACAATAGTTGCTCAAAGTATTTGTAAATTATTTCCAGCTCTCGCCCTTTCGATAACCACTCAGCATTAAAGGGAAAAATGTAATGCTCTGATCCAGTGGAAATGTCATAAAATACCTGATTACTTCTTATCCTTTGCACAAATAGACGACAGCTGTGTCTGTCCAGAACTCACTGGCGCAGGAAACTGAGGGCCCAGAATATTTTATACAATGTTGCAAGTTTTGGAGGACCCAGTTGATAGTTGATAGAATGTTTCAAGTTCGTTGTTGACAGGCCATGTGCAGGCAAGGTGATTTATAGGATATTTATTTTTAATCAGGATATTTTCTACTTGCAGGCTGCAAATGTTTTTGTTTGTTGGTTTCATGTAGGCTATTTTTACATAGTTGGCAATGGCAATAAAAGTTACTTTTAGATTTGTATAATTTTCATTTAGATAGAATGTAGATTAATCACAGATAATGATGTTGAGATAAAGACTATTATAATTATTATTACTATTATAAATTAAATGAAACTGTTCCAGTAAAATGTGAATATGAAAATCCTAACTGGCACCAGATTAGTAGAAATGGTCAGAGAAATTGGCAAGAAATGGAAAAAGTTGCTGACTGCTGGTGTAGTCTATTACCAGAAACTATAGGAGCATAACGACTGCAGGTGTAGCCTATTACCAGAAACTATAGGAGCATAACGACTGCAGGTGTAGTCTATTACCAGAAACTATAGGAGCATAACGACTGCAGGTGTAACCTATTACCAGAAACTATAGGACCATAACGACTGCTGGTGTGGTCTATTACCAGAAACTATAGGAGCATAATAACTGCTGGTGTAGCCTATTACCAGAAACTATAGGAGCATAACGACTGCTGGTGTAGCCTATTACCAGAAACTATAGGAGCATAACGACTGCTGGTGTAGCCTATTACCAGAAACTATAGGAGCATAACGACTGCTGGTGTAGCCCATTACCAGAAACTATAGGAGCATAACGACTGCTAGTGTAATCTATTACCAGAAACTAAAGGAGCATAACGACTGCTGGTGTAGCCTATTACCAGAAACTATAGGAGCATAACGACTGCTGGTGTAGCCTATTACCAGAAACTATAGGAGCATAACGACTGCTGGTGTAGCCTATTACCAGAAACTATAGGAGCATAACGACTGCTGGTGTAGCCTATTACCAGAAACTATAGGAGCATAACGACTGCTGGTGTAGCCTATTACCAGAAACTATAGGAGCATAACGACTGCTGGTGTAGCCTATTACCAGAAACTATAGGAGCATAACGACTGCTGGTGTAGCCTATTACCAGAAACTATAGGAGCATAACGACTGCTGGTGTAGCCTATTACCAGAAACTATAGGAGCATAACATCAGAATTTACGAAGGCCAGCAGCAGCGGGAGGAGTAGGCTAAAGAAGAAGTTTTTCTGATGGTTAGGCTATCTTGTTTCAGAGGGGTGTCATCAATAGCCCAGAATGACAACAGATAATAAACAGAAATAACTTATTTACATAAGTATTCAGACCCTTTGCTATGAGACTCGAAATTGCTTTCAGGTGCATCTTGTTTCCATTAATCATCCTTGAGATGTATCTACAACTTGTTCAGAGTTCACCTGTGGTAAATTCAATTGATTGGATATAATTTGGAAAGACACACACCTGTCTATATAAGGTCCCACAGTTGACAGTGCATGTCAGAGAAAAAAACAAGCAATGAGGTCGAAGGAATTGTCCGTAGAGCTCCAAGACAGGATTATGTCGAGGCACAGATCTGGGGAAGGGTACCAAAACAATTCTGCAGCATTGAAGGTCCCCAAGAACACAGCGGCCTCCATCATTTTAAAATGTAATACTCTTCCTAGTCACCTGGCCAAACCGGGCGATTGGGGGAGAAGGGCCTTGGTCAGGGAGGTGACCAAAAACCTGATGGTCACTCTGACAGCACTCCAGAGTTCCTCTGTGGAGATGGGAGAACTTTTCAGAAGGACAACCATCTCTGCAGCACTCCAACAATCAGGCCTTTATGGTAGAGTGGCCAGACGGAAGCCACTCCTCAGTAAAAAACACATGACAGCCTGCTTGGAGTTTGACAGAAACTATAGGAGCATAACGTCAGAATTCACAAAGGCCAGCAGCAGCGGGAGGAGGAAGAGTTTTTTTCTGATGGTTAGGCTATCTTGATCTCTGGCTCCCGAGTCATTTGTGTGTCTTAATTATTTAATCAAACAGCGTGCTTAAAGCATCAGACCAGTTCAGTACATATAGTTGATTTAATTAAAACACATGGGGTGTGTCTATATATGGAAAAATACACATAACATTTCTACCAATTGGTTGGTAGAAAGAAAAGACTCTTGGTTGACCCAAGATTGTTTTTAGTTGGGGCCCTAGTGCATTCATTAAGTTCAGGCCGCTTCCCTTTTTACACATTTTGTTACGTTACTTATTATAAATTATATATTTTTTTAAGAATTAAATGAAAATGTTAAAATGTTTTAGAAATGCTTGAGACTCAAATAAATAGATTAATCATGGTTTCCGGATATACAGAGTTTGTTTACATTTACTTATAAACATTGGAGTAAAAAAAGCTCATAGTTTGGGTTCTGATGGGGTACAACAGTTGAACTAAGCTCATGAGGCATTTATAAGTGAATTCTTCAAGAAACAATGGGTACATATCATTAATGTATAAGTCCCAAAATGGATGTAACAACTGCTGATTGCCCCTTTAAGACGACATATTGGGCTAATCTAATAGGAGATATTGAGGACTACAGTATTTCAGGCATTGTCATTGGATGCATTTGATGAATTGTTAACGTTTTGTTGATGGTCCACTCTTGATGTTCTACACGTTACAGTGTAGCTTCAGCCATTTCTACAGAACAACATTAAAGTGTAGAACCCCTTTACTGCATCTTGGTTCAACGACTGCAGAGACTGTACTTACTGGTGTTAAACAGATCTCCAACCTCGTCTTCTTCCTCCAATGTGACAGTAATCTCCCCCTCCTCCTCTTTCACACCAAAAACTACATCCTCCTCTTTCACATCCTCCTCCTCTTTCACTCTGAACGCGTCTAACTCTTCTTTCACTGAAACGGCTTTCTCTTCTTGTTTTACTGTGACATCCTCTTCTTCCTTCTCCTCTTTAACGACAATGTTCAGCCCCAGAGCTTCATTCTCCGTCCAGATAACCTCTTCTTTAACAAGAGGGGAGTAGTTTAGGGAGCTCATGTTCAGGGATGTTAGCTAGCTAGCTATCCTTAGCGACTACGCTAGTGCTAACTTAACCAGCCAGCTACTATAGCTGACTAATACAAAATAACGTAATATTAAATTAAATAGGTTAACAAGTAGATACGACCTAAGTGTGTCGAAAACACAGTAGCTAATATACACCGAAAGCGTAGAAATAGCTTGAATCTTTCGGCTATGTTGGCTAGCAAGCTACCGAGGTGGCTGACGAGCTGTTTCTGAAGAACCGTCCACTAGATTATACGTCACGCTGGCAGCGTCGCCTGAAAGACGCACATCGCCGTCTGCTGACTGGAGGGGAAACGCAGTTGAGGATCATATTTTATTTTCAGACAAAGATTATTTTAAATGGATTGAATTAAATAATACTATTATATTGACACATACAAAGACAATAAAGTGTTGACTGATTAATGTGAATAAAAACATGTTTACTACATCACATTTAAGGCAGTTTCATTAACTCAAACTAAATCTAAATAAGTAGCAAGCTACTGTAGGTCTATACTGCTCCTACATGGTGTAACAATACGTTACACGGTTACATTACATCATGTAGATGTATATAATGAACAGACTAGGTCTATACTGCTACTAAATGGTGTAACAATACATCATGTAGATGTATATAACGAACAGACTAGGTCTATACTGCTCCTACATGGTGTAACATTACATCATGTAGATGTATATAATGAACAGACTAGGTCTATACTGCTCCTACACGGTGTAACAATACATCATATAGATGTATATAATGAACAGACTAGGTCTATACTGCTCCTACATGGTGTAACAATACATCATGTAGATGTATATAACGAACAGACTAGGTCTATACTGCTCCTACATGGTGTAACATTACATCATGTAGATGTATATAATGAACAGACTAGGTCTATACTGCTCCTACACGGTGTAACAATACATCATATAGATGTATATAATGAACAGACTAGGTCTATACTGCTCCTACATGGTGTAACAATACATCATGTAGATGTATATAATGAACAGACTAGGTCTATACTGCTCCTACATGGTGTAACATTACATCATGTAGATGTATATAATGAAC
Source organism: Salvelinus fontinalis (assembly GCF_029448725.1). NCBI lineage: Eukaryota > Metazoa > Chordata > Actinopteri > Salmoniformes > Salmonidae > Salvelinus > Salvelinus fontinalis. The sequence continues at coordinate 5,675,404 of NC_074704.1, forward strand.
AGACTAGGTCTATACTGCTCCTACATGGTGTAGAATGATGAGGGGGGGGGGGGGGGGGGGGGTGATTTAATCCATTTTAGAATAAGGCTGTAACGTAACAAAATGTGGAAAAAGTGAAGGGGTCTGAATGCTTTCCAAATGCACTGTGTATATAGGGGCAGTAGTTAGTGACATCACTTCATGAAACAGGAGTTACAAATATATAACATAGATTCACAGTATCAACATTCAATGTATCAAAATATATGACCCAGCTGGAAGTGGAAACACCAGCCCAGGCACAATCCTAGAGGTTCACCAATGATCAACCTCCTCCTTCACATCTGACTCCTGATGATCAACCTCCTCCTTCACATCTGACTCCTGATGATCAACCTCCTCCTTCACATCTGACTCCTGATGATCAACCTCCTCCTTCACATCTGACTCCTGATGATCAACCTCCTCCTTCACATCTGACTCCTGATGATCAACCTCCTCCTTCACATCAGACTCCTGATGATCCACCTCCTCCTTCACATCTGACTCCTGATGATCAACCTCCTCCTTCACATCTGACTCCTGATGATCAACCTCCTCCTTCACATCTGACTCCTGATGATCAACCTCCTCCTTCACATCTGACTCCTGATGGTCAACCTCCTCCTTCACATCTGACTCCAGTGATCAATCCAGAGCGTCTTCTTTTTTGGGGGAATCCCGATGGACGACGTCATCGAATAGGACGTCATCACCACCACCGCCCACAAGTTAATTGTCATTGAGGTTATTAATGGGAAGATGATATAAAAAAAAATTATATAATTTTATAAGAATATAAAGACCTGCTGTTTTCAAACTCTATTCCCTATGATGTATACTACAACAGAAATAACTTAAAATGTATAAAATGTATAAATGTATAATTAAACCAATAATTTGCACTCATGACTTGACTGATTAAAGTAAACCACAGTTTTGTAAATACATAACGCCATCTAACCAAATATCAAATGAATGTTAGCTATATGCAGTTATCTTAGCCAGCCAGCTAACATAAGCTATATGCAGTTATCTTAGCCAGCCAGCTAACGTTAGCTATATGCAGTTATCATAGCCAGCCAGCTAATGTTAGCTATATGCAGTTATCTTAGCCAGCCAGCTAACATTAGCTATATGCAGTTATCTTAGCCAGCCAGCTAACAATTACCTATATGCAGTTATCTTAGCCATCTAACGTTAGCTATATGCAGTTATCTTAGCCAGCCAGCTAATGTTAGCTATATGCAGTTATCTTAGCAAGCCAGCTAACATTAGCTATATGCAGTTATCTACGACGCCAGCCAGCTAACATTAGCTACAGGCAGTTATCTTAACCAGCTAGCTAACGTTAGCTTTACGCAGTTATCTTAGCCAGCCAGCTAACATTAGCTATATGCAGTTATCTACGCCAGTAAGCTAACATTAGCTATATGCAGTTAACTTAGCCTGCCAGCTAACGTTAGCTATTTAGCCAACTAGCTATTAGCCTAACCAGCGTAGCCAACCAGCTAACGTTAGCTATTTAGCCAACTAGCTATTAGCCTAACCAGCGTAGCCAACCAGCTAACGTTAGCTATTTAGCCAACTAGCTATTAGCCTAACCAGCGTAGCCAACCAGCTAACGTTAGCTATTTAGCCAACTAGCTATTAGCCTAACCAGCGTAGCCAACCAGCACCGAGACCATTTAGAAACAAACTAACAAAACCTAAACGTGTTTGCAGATCAAAAGATCAGATACAAACAGAATGATGGGAGAAAATTAACCTTCAGAAGTCATTGATCAATGCTGATAAAGTGACACACTGCTTCAATAATAATGAGTAGTTATTTATGATGTAAGGTGATTTGTAGAGCAGTCAGTTGGCAGTCGCCTGCAGTGTCGAACCAAACCAAACCAATCAGGTGGTTGTTCGATGAAACGAATCTTCAGACGTCATTGATCACGTGCTGCTGAAAAAGTGATACAGGCATCAGCACACTGCTTTGAAGTTTAATGCTTTCAAGGCCTCGTACCTCCGGTATCAAACATAACATCCCCATCGAAAAGTTGACAAAACAAAAAGGGTCTCATATTCACTACATCAGAATAAACTGTCATCCATTTTAGTATCAAAATATATCAAATTAACCTGGAAAATTACTCAATGTCCCCCTCTGTTGTCGAAGAAGTATAATACACCTAAACTAACAAAACCGGTCTGATAAACTGGCTGGTGTTCATGAGTTTATAAAACATATACTTTATACATTTGTCATAAATGACCTGCATTGATGAGACACACAGTGTGGATGAATGATCAGTAGTCGACAGGGTAAAAATAGCACTCCTAAAGAAGATGCATTTTCCAGTTAGATACCAACTTGAAAGAGGGAACTTTAACATAAAACCCACATGGAAACTGAGATTCGGCAAATAACATATAAAGAGAGGCTTACTTGACACCAAACCAACAACAGTAGTTCCTAAAACATAAATTGCTAATGTATGATTTAAAACGTGGATTTTATGATGTAATGTCAACTTTATACATTTCTATCCCAGGACCACTCAATTTTCAAATTCTCCAAATATCTGCTGTGGATTACCCAGAATCCAATACGTTTATCACTGAGTGTATTACACCGAGTGTAATGTAAACACACACGCGAGCAGCGTGAGGCGTCACTACAGACCCTTGTTCAAATCCAGGCTGTATCATAACAGGCCGTGATTGGGAGTCCCATAGGGCAGCGCAGAATTGGCCCAGCATCGTCTGGGTTGGGGTTTGGCCGGGTAGGCCGTCAATGTAAATAAGAATTTGTTCTTAACTGACTTGCCTAGTTAAATAAAGGTTCAATCTATTTAAAACATGTAGCTTCATTACACCGTTACACTGGCATACAAACTCAGTAGCACAGAGTAGATCATCCATATGACCTTGGGAAATAGTGCATTGTGGGTAGTTTAGAAGTTAAAAATATGTAATAACGCAAAAACATAACTGTTTGTACTTATAGGTAACCATATCGTGACTCCAACTAGCTTACTAAGTCTTTAACCACACTGTATTGTTACACTGGGGAGTAAAAACTAATGCTCCCTACACTTTAACTTGTTGTCTGAAGATAAAATATACATTTTACTCAACTGCGTTACCCACTTCAGTCAGCAGATGGCGGTCTGCGACTTTAAGGTTATGCTGTTGGTGTGACGTATAATCTAGTGGACGGAATGCGTCTCTCAACAGCAGCAACAGACAATCAGACACCTCGGTGGCTTGCTAGACAAGATAGACGAACCAATAAAGCTCTTTAGACGCTTTCGTAATTATTAGCCACTGTGTTTTAAAGCCTCTTCTGTCGTCTAGTTAGTTAGGTATCCGTTTTAATTTCATATTTACGGTGTTGTTGTTATTATTCAGCTGGCGGGCTGGTTAAGTTAGCATTAGCTTAGCTAACATCCCCGACCATGTGGTCACTAAGCTACTCCCCTGCTAAAGAAGAAAGGGATATCACAGTAAAACAAGAAGTACAGGGTGAGGCCGTTACTGTGAAAGAAGAGGAAGACGCGTTCAGAGTGAAAGAGGAGGAGGATGTTACAGTAAAAGGAGAGGAGGATGCAGTTTATGGCGTGAAAGAGGAGGAGGAAGTGATGACTGTTACATCGAAGAAGGAGGAGGAAGAAGAGGAGGAACCTGGATATCTGGGCCCGGTTTCCCAAACGCATCTTAAGGCATCCAATGGTTCTAACGATGAATTTAGCCATAAGATGGTTTTAGGAAACCGTTCCCTGATTAACACTAGTAAGTACTGTCTTAAATACAGAGGCACAAACTCTGCAGTTGTTGAACTGATGTTTGGTGTTAAAGCTGAAATCTGCAATTGCTACATCCATATTGTGACTTTTAAATGTTTTATTTATAGCCATTGATTATTGAAGAATATAACACATGCCTCATGAGCTTAGTTCAACTGTTGTACCCCATCAGAACCCCAAATAAGCTTTTTTTACTCCAATGTTTAGAAACAATGTAAATCAACACTGTATCGCCTCAACATGGTTAAAACTATAATGTTGATATCATGGATGGTCAGTCCTTTCATCCATAGGTCTGTCTGTCTCTAGTTACATTTCTCCAACCCCATAATCATCTTATTACCAAAACAGTGGTGGAATGACAGATTTGTTATTGTTTGAACTGCAGATTGCTGTGTTGTGTGGGTTTTTTAAACAGCAACAAAATGGCTGCCCAGAGACTTGGTTTGGTAAACAGCTGAGGAATGGGGGAAGGAAAAGTGTAACCACTCTCAAATTCATAGGGAAAGATATTGTAGAAACCGTAACCCAACAACTAGCGACCTAGTCAAGAAGTTCAGACATCTTGGCATAACAGTTATAAGGTGTTGGCTTGACAGTCGCTGGACCCAGGTTTGAGTTCAGCTCAGGCTACACCCTGAATTCACTACACTATGAATACAAGGACTGGCCATCCATGATGTCATAATGATAGTTTAACCAGGTTTCTAGGATATATAGTATATTCTAGAATTCATCCATGATGTCATAATGATCGTTTAACAGGTTTCTAGGATATATAGTATATTCTAGAATTCATCCATGATGTCATAATGATAGTTTAACCAGGTTTCGAGGCTATATAGTATATTCTAGAATTGCCAGTGTAGATTTCCTGTAGGGTCAAATTGTTAGAGCTGTTGATAAATCATTGTATAATATTCAGCATTTATTTTCATGCCATTACATCAATAACGCCCAACCAGAAGAGAATAAACTCTTCCTGAACCACCTCCTCTTGCTGTCCTTCATACATTCTGACGTTGCTGGTAATAGGCTACACAAGCAGTCAGCAACCTACATTTGGAGTGCAAATGTATCTTACCATTTCTACTGATCTGGTGACAGTTATGATTTTCATATGTTCATTTTACTGGAACAGTTTCATTTCATTTATAATAGTATCTCAAACATTGTCTGTGATTAATCTACATTCTATCTAAATGAAAATTATACAAATCTAAAAGTAACTTTTATTGCCATTGCCGCCTATGTAAAAAATAGCCTACATAAAGCCAACAAATAAAAATATTGCAAAAGATGTCCTATAAATCACATGGCCTGTCCATAACGAACTTGAAACATTGTATAAAATATTCTGGGCCCTCAGTTTCCCGTGCCTGTGAGTTCTCGACCGACACAGCTGTAGGCTATTTGTGAAAGGGATAAGAAGTAATCAGGTGTTTTGACATTTAATAGATCCACATTTGTGCTCAGGACAGGTAGACTAGTCCTAGTTCTATATGTGTAACCAGGTAGACTAGTCCTACTTCTATATGTGTAACCAAGTGGACTAGTCCTACTTCTATTTGTGTAACCAGGTAGACTAGTCCTACTTCTATATGTGTAACCAGGTAGACTAGTCCTACTCCTATATGTGTAACCAGGTAGACTAGTCCTACTTCTATATGTGTTGTCGGGTAGAGTAGTCCTACTTCTATATGTGTAACCAGGTAGACTAGTCCTACTTCTATATGTGTAACCAGGTAGACTAGTCCTACTTCTATATGTGTTGTCGGGTAGACTAGTTCTACTTCTATATGTGTAACCAGGTAGACTAGTCCTACTTCTATATGTGTAACCAGGTAGACTAGTCCTACTACTATATGTGTTGTCGGGTAGACTAGTTCTACTTATATATGTGTAACCAGGTAGACTAGTCCTACTTCTAATGTGTAACCAGGTAGACTAGTCTACTTCTATATGTGTTGTCGGGTAGACTAGTCCTACTTCTATATGTGTAACCAGGTAGACTAGTCCTACTTCTATATGTGTAACCAGGTAGACTAGTCCTACTTCTATATGTGTAACCAGGTAGACTAGTCCTACTTCTATATGTGTAACCAGGTAGACTAGTCTACTTCTATATGTGTTGTCGGGTAGACTAGTCCTACTTCTATATGTGTAACCAGGTAGACTAGTCCCACTACTATATGTGTAACCAGGTAGACTAGTCCTACTTCTATATGTGTAACCAGGTAGACTAGTCCTACTTCTATATGTGTAACCAGGTAGACTAGTGCTACTTCTATATGTGTAACCAGGTAGACTAGTCCTACTTCTATTTGTGTAACCAGGTAGACTAGTCCTACTTCTATATGTGTAACCATGTAGACTAGTCCTACTTCTATATGTGTAACCAGGTAGACTAGTCCTACTTCTATATGTGTAACCAGGTAGACTAGTCCTACTTCTATATGTGTTGTCGGGTAGACTAGTCCTACTTCTATATGTGTTGTCGGGTAGAAATGAGACTATTCTTGCTCATTTTAAGACAATTGTCAAATAATTTTAACATTCATTACAGACGTCGATTGTTGTACAACATCGTGGCTACGCTGTTGGCATCACCTTTAACAGTGGATTTCCACTGTTGTGGGCCTTTAATCATCTGACTTTGTTGTTCGCACAGGAGAGATACGGGACTATCGTGGATCCTCTGGGGAGCCTCAACAACCTCATGATGCTGACGAGGCAGAGAAGAGTCTCTCCAGATCAGAACACCTCAATAAACACCTGCAGAGATCCACAGGGAAGAGAACTCACTGCTGCTCTGACTGTGGGAAGAAATTCAACTCATCAGGCATTAAAATGCATCAGAGAACACACACAGGAGAGAGAACTTATAGCTGTGATCAATGTGGGAAGAATTTTACTACATCTAGCAATCTGACTGTACACCAGAGAATACACACAGGAGAGAAACCTTATAGCTGTGATCAATGTGGGAAGAGTTTTACTAGATCTGGCTCTCTGACTTTACACAAAAGAACACACACAGGAGAGAAACCTTACATCTGTGGTCAATGTGGGAAGAGTTTTACTGCATCTGGCTCTCTGACTTTACACCAAAGAACACACACAGGAGAGAACCCTTATAGCTGTGGTCAATGTGGGAAGAGTTTTACTACATCTGGCTCTGTGACTTTACACCAAAGAACACACACAGGAGAGAAATCTTATAGCTGTGATCAATGTGGGAAGAGTTTTTGTCAATCTGGCTCTGTGACTTTACACCAAAGAACACACACAGGAGAGAAACCTTATAGCTGTGATCAATGTGGGAAGAGTTTTGTTCAATCTAGCTATCTGACAATGCACAAGAGAACACACACAGGAGAGCCAATGTATAGCTGTGACCAGAGATAATCTGATAAAAGTTCTCTGACTAATCATCAGAAAATACATGAAGGAGTTTTCATGATATCAATGAAATGATGTCACAATGTAGAATGATGTAACATTGTAGTAGGAGTATTTTAATGATGTCACGATGTAGAACCCTAAATGTTTGTCCCCTGCTCTATTGATTTCAACATGATATGGATATTAGCCTCAGGGGGAAAATCCAGGCTCTGAATTGGAAGAGTACTATTTATGTGATTTAGTAAGTACACATTATCCCCAGATTCCGTGTGGTTTTTGAGCTGTTAGTTTTAACAGGAAGTGCAACCTCATCTCCTTCCTGTCGCACAAATGATTTTAGCATGAAATTAATTAGTTATGACAAATAAGTGTTGCGTTCCTTTGTTTAGCGACCCCTACATTTAAATGCATTCCAACATCACGTACAACCTGATTTCCCCCCTAATTGATATCAGTGATTTATTGCTACTTGTCAAAACAGCGTTTCTGGAAATATGATTATTGTGGCAGATGTTTGTGTAAATAGCACATGTTATGTTTAGGTTTTCAATTTATCCCAAACTGTTTCTGCATATTGGTTATTGATTTGGACACGTTAATACTGTGTTTTGACATTGAGGCTATCCCACCTAGCACAATGTAATTGAAAAGTTGTTGAAAATAAGACTATGCAATCAAAATAAAATGAATATATTTTATTATTATACCATGCCTTACCATTAAGTTAATTATTGACAATACATATTAACAAAGGGGTGTCTATTTGGTTTTGATCATTCATATTTACAATTCATGTAACTTTTAGTAATCATAATTATTTATGCAATCAACTGACAATTTACGGGTATAATTATATTGACATTGTTGCCCTTCTTTTAGAATAGCAGGTTTAATTCTCAGATGTGCCAAACCAAATTTACTAGAGCATGACATTGGGGACTGGGTCCCGATCCAACAACATGCCTATCTAGTGAACCCTGAGAAGAGAGAGAAGCTCCACAGTGAGGTGGAAAGTTACTACGGATATTGCAGGAGTTTCCTCTTGAAACCAGACATGTCAGTGTTAAGGACAACTTGGTTGCTGATTGTCTCAAGGGGGGCAGTCATAGTTTTGCGTTTAGCCGTTGCGTTGCCATGGATCACAATTTATTTTGACTGCACGGTTTTCCGTATTGGAGATGAGTTTTGTTTGGGCTCGTTCCAAGGGGACAAGAGTTCTAGAAGCTGGTGAGTTTTAGGAAGACGACAGTTCTAGAAGCTAGTGAGTTTTAGGATTCTATAGAAAGAAAAAGGAGAAAAAAATAATACGATTGCATATTATTATTTAGAAATACGTGTTTTTTCTTGTTTTTAATTGTTGACAGCCAGTAGACACCATGTTTATATTGTAGAAGGTGAAGCATTGTAGTTGATTATATTAAGAAATGGAAGTTGTTTTCTGTTGGTGGTGAGCAAACTTGTCCAACAAAAATTATAGGATTTATTTGTTATTTTAAGGGGAAAGGTGTTCCAGGCTTTGGTTTTTCCATTTATGTTTTGAGGTTGTTCGTTAGCATGTAGGGCGCACTGATTGGTGTCACCTCGTTAGTCAGTATGTGTTACACCTGTGCTGGCTTGTCCATCTTGTTAGTGGGAAGGTGTTTCACCTGAGCTGGTCCAGGTTCTATTTAAGAGTGTCTGGCCCAGTGTTCCAGTTGTCTTGATAGATGTGGAGAGTCAACACCTTTAGTTGCTCCCCCTTTTTGGTTTACTTCCTGTCTTTAAGTTTGGTGTCAGTTTTTCTTTTGTTTGCCTCTTCTTGGGCAGATTTAGTGAGTCTCATGGTGGGTGTCTTTTTTGTCCCAGTTGTTGTTACTAGTCAACTTTCAGTGGACACTGAGAGCAAAACTGCAACATTATGTTATAATACTTTTATTGCATCAAATGGTTGTTTTATGCAACAGAATAGAGGGCTCTTAGAACTATTGTGTCTGTGTTCTACTGAGGAGGGGCCTCTGGGAGAAAACAGACAGGAGATTTACAATGTCTTTTGGGTGATAAAACCTGAAGAGACCACATTCCAGGGCATGAGTTACTGTTTCTGTTCTATATGGTACCAGGGAGAGATGAACCCCTCCTAAAAAAAAAATACCTTGAATTTTGCATTGCATCAATTAATATTTTAATCAATGGCATTTCCTTAGGCTGCTCATTAGTCTTTCAGTTGTTAGTCTTCTGTTTGTTGTGTACTAAATATTTCATTTTTTAAATTTGTTTTTTCTTGTGAAGCCATTGTGTTGCATCCATGTTTGAAATGTGCTGTATAAATAAAGCTTGATTTGATTTCAACAAATGAACCCAATGACTGACCAATCAACAGACTCTTGGTCCATCTTAGTATGAAAAACAGTATCAATCCCAATTTTCCAGCCTTCTGAATGTGTGGTGGAGTGGTAAACACCACCCCCGGCTCTACCAGGGACTTGAGGTGGTCTCCCAAAACTCTGCTGGTGGAGTGGTAAACACCACCCCCGGCTCTACCTCTGCCTTGACATAGTCTGGATGCAGTCAGGCCACTGAATATAAATAAGCAATGTAAAGAGATGGGTGAATGATTGGGGAAAAGTACATTCTACACAAATTACCTTCATAAGAGCAAAGAACAAATGTGTGTGCCTGAGGGGAAATTAACTTTCATACAGCCAAAAGGGGTGAGAAATTAAACCAATATCAGTGGACAATTTGCACTAATGTAAATAAACATGGATTATGGAACATATTCCCTTTTGCTGACGTGATGAACTGCTAAGGGGACATATATTTACCATCTAAACCATGTGTGACCTCTCTGGCTGTAGAAGTGTTCTTCCTAACCAGTCCCTCAACAGCTCTCTGACTGAGCTCCACCCTCACTGGGTCTTCAGAGGAGAGGAAGGCTGAGGAGGGATGGAAGGATGAATGGATCAGTCAATCAATAAAGTGTAGAGCTGCTGTCTATGCTGTCTGACAAAATCACTATTTTAGTAGTTCATTGAAGGAAATCAGGCTTAATGACTGCTGAATACCAACTATCAATCACTTAGATCATGTATTTTCAATTTCAGGTAGAGATACATCCTTGGGACGTCCCTAGCCCATTGAAGTTTACATTTAAAATGGTTAAGGTAGGGGTTAGGGTAGGGATGTCCCAAGGATCCCTGATTGCATTGACCATCGTACATTCTTCTCTCTCTTTTACAGAGCAGGTGTAAAAGAAACACAGAGAAGACAAGTAGGCACGCAGTGGATTATGGTCACTGTAGTTAAATACGTTTTATTCGCTAAACTATGTATATTATTGGCCTGTTGGAAACTACAACTCCCTACTACATCACACAGTTCAGGCTGGATCTGATTTATCTCTAGAGAAACTACAACTCCCTACTACATCACACAGTTCAGTCTGGATCTGATTTATCTCTAGAGAAACTACAACTCCCTACTACATCACACAGTTCAGGCTGGATCTGATTTATCTCTAGAGAAACTCTTAACTCCCTACAACATCACACAGTTCAGTCTGGGTCTGATTCATCTCTAGAGAAACTACAACTCCCTACTACATCACACAGTTCAGGCTGGATCTGATTTATCTCCAGACTAGCTCTAGACACACCCTCTGGACAGACAGGCCAAAGGCGCTTGCCCCAATTCAGGGAACCGTTGATCTACTTCAGAGGAACTGTGTCTAGAGTGACTTCCTGTTGTTTTGACACCTCACTGGAAAACTAGAATAACTAGCTGTTGCTACAGAACGAGACAACCAATTCCCAGTTAGTCTGTGTCTCGTTCTCCACACACGGACACACACCAAGATCACGTGTTTTCTATATGCACAAGATAGTTTGACTATATAAGGCTTCTGAACTCCTTGTGTCATCGAGCTCTCGGCCTTCCACCTCAGACTGTAGGGCTGACCAGCTACATTATTGCAATTCTTATCAAATATAGGTTGATTGTTTGAAGAAATGGCAAAGTCTCTCCTGATTGGTTAGAATTTCCACCACAATGTGCAGTAGGCTTTTTTCAATACCAACAATGATAAACTAGATCCATTCTGTTGTTGATTTACTTCTGTGTTTTGAGTCGTTGTCCTGTTGCATCAGCCAACTTCTGTTGAGCTTCAATTGGCAGACAGACAGCCGTACATTCTCCTGCAAAATGTCTTGATATACTTGGGAATTCATTTTTCCGTCGATGAGAGCAAGCTGTCCAGACCCTGAGGCAGCAAAGCAGCCCCAAACCATGATGCTCCCTCCACCAGACTTTACAGTTGGGACGAGGCTTTGATGTTGGTGTGCTGTGCCTTTTGGTCTCCACACATAGTGTTGTGTGTTCATACTGTATTGGAGCAGCAGCAGCTGACTGCCCGGTTCAACGTCAGTTCACCGTCTCACCTCATACTGTATTGGAGCAGCAGCAGCTGACTGCCCGGTTCAACGACGGTTCACCGTCTCACCTCATACTGTATTGGAGCAGCAGCAGCTGACTGCCCAGTTCAACATCAGTTTACCGTCTCACCTCATACTGTATTGGAGCAGCAGCAGCTGACTGCCCGGTTCAACGACAGTTCACCATTTCACCTCATACTGTATTGGAGCAGCAGCAGCTGACTTGATCGTTGATGCTAATCATCATGTTTTGAATCTGAGAGTAAATAGAGCCGACTACAACTCTAAAAATGAAGGGTTCAACTGGAGTTGTTCTCAGATCCCCTAAGAACCGTAGGGTTCTTGGTCAATGAAAAACAGCCCCAAAAGGTTCTTCAAAGAACTTGTTACAAGGTGGGTTCATCGAGGAACCTCCGTTGTTGCTGGACTTCTTCCGGGAACTTCGCAATTACAACTGAAAACGATGGTGACAAGTTTGGATGCGACAACAAGTTTAAAAAGGTTAAGTTGGGTTGATGTTTGGCTCTGAAAATGTCTCGAAATAATTTATATAATAATAATATAACATACTAATAATTAATAACGGAGACAATGATGGTTTTCTGTGAATATCTTCCATAATGTTACTATAGTTAATTACCGTAAATATTAGAAAGCCGGGTTTGACCGTCGGCGTTGTATGAGCTACAGTACAGTACCGTTATCTAGCTAGCTAACGTTATGTCCTAACTAGACACAAGTAGGTTTGGATTATTTCCCTCAACTATATTCTTTCCCATATATTGAATATCGTTTCCAAAAAGCCAACATGGCTTTACACTCATTAACGTAAGTTTCCAATCTAGAGCAGTTCTCACTTTTGTGATAATGAACTAGCTAACGTTAACTAACTAACTAAGGACGGTGACCTGTCCAGACGAGATGTTACAACGAACTGAATCGTCAATGGAGGTCTTCCTCTTTATATAGTCTGCTACAGCATGCAATACTATTAACTCACAAGGGGGCATAACGTTACATGGACAATACTATCCCATTTTGGAAACGTTACATGTACAATACTATCCCATTTTGGAAACGTTACATGTACAATACTATCCCATTTTGGAAACGTCACATATACAATACTTTCGCATTTTGGAAACGTTACATGGACAATACTATCCCATTTTGGAAACGTTACATGGACAGTACTATCCCAATTTGGAAACGTTACATGTACAATACTATCCCATTTTGGAAACGTTACATGGACAATACTATCCCATTTTGGAAACGTTACATGTCCGCCCCCTTGTGGAGGGAAATTAGTATCTTAGATGGTAGCTGTAGATGGGAATCAAATGCATAATGGTATTAATACAGTGTCTAGACTACCTCTTTTGTATAAATGCCCTTCAGAATCCAAACACAGTATTGCCACGCAGCAAAATGTTGCGTATAATCTTTCAAGTCAGCCTGATAAAATATAGAACAATTTGTGTACAAAGATATCTTGAAATGTGATATTAGGCCTGTATGGCAGTATTGTTACTGTATGGCAGTACTGTTACTGTATGGCAGTACTGTTACTGTATGGCAGTACTGTATTGGCTAGTGCTTCTCCAATATGTTCTTCTATTTTACATTACATTGTATGTCGATGCCATTTATCTTTCAATATTTATTTAATATATATATTTAAATGCTTGTAAGACTATTCTTTGACACATTTTCTCTTCCTTTGAAATTCTTATAGGACAGAACATGGACACAATGCAATTGGGATCAAGAAGAAGGTACAGATATGTTGTAGGACAGCTGCATTTGAAGTGTACATTTAATCTACATAGCAGTCAATACAAACTGACATCTATTAGCATACAAATGTGTGCAAATGATCTTTTCAGATCTTGTCAGAAATGAATCAAGTCCATGGAATGGATATAGACAAAAAGAGAATTCAAGAACTATCAGAGGTAGAGAGGCGAGGCAGGGGTGAGGACATCATCCTGCTATGTTGACAGTCCCTGAAGGACAATACAGAAGAGGTATCTGCTCTTATTCCTTCCCTTTCTCTAATGTATTTTTAATAAAATGATCAAGTGTAGTAAGATCATTGCTTTACTTTACTAGGACTGGAGACCACAGCAGCGATTCTGCTCTTGCCCAACCTCTTCAATGGGGACCCGAGTGGCCTTTATGTCCGTGACAAGGTATGCCTATGCACCAATCATCTGTTTCTTCATAAACACAGGTGTGCATGCTAATATAAAACTACAGCTGAACATTTGTTATGTTCTTTGTTAATTGTATGTGTATTCATCTTTTCTTACTTTTGTTGACACAGATTTCACCACTCTTCACTCCTTTACTGCACATCGGCGAAAATCCATTTCACCATGAGAGTGAAATCCCGCTGGCCTTTGATGGGGAGAACATCCACGCCCTCGAGGACGTCCCCATGGGACTTGAGGCTCTGCTAGGGCTGTATTTTTTTTAAATTTTCCCTTAAATGTCAGATAAACACTTATGTTGTTATTAAGTTACTGTGTTCTGGGGAGAAGAGAAGTTGGGGTGAAGTTACCAGGGCCGGTCATAAAGATGGATAACTTCCTAACATAACTAAGTGGATATTCCCTCACCTCTTTAAAAAAAAAAAAAAAAAAAAGTTTGAGATTTTGTATCGACTCGGCTCACTGCCTCTCAGATCAAAGGTGGGTCCATCTGCTCCGTTCCCAAAGTGTGGTCTCCCTGAGATCCCAAGTTTGAGGGATCCCTGGTGCACCATTTACCCAGGTCGTCAGGAGCGGTCACCAAGTGAAGATTAACATCCCCATCGCCAAATGTGGTTAATTTCTTTAATATCAAATGGAGACAAACTTATCACACAAGTCAGAGTTAAATCTAAATATTTATTCACTTATTAATAAGGGAGCAGGTCAATACAACACACAAATATAAAGTGAATCAATTTAGTGCTCTACGATAATGATGGCTGGTCAACAAATCACCCCCAGATGATTCGTTGAGAGCCACGATACAAAGGTATTTTACAGCCAAGGTGCACCCCTTTCAACCTACATGACCAACAACAGATGTATAGAACGGGTCACAAGGTTAAGATTTGTATGAAACATACTTATAATACTCAGCAAACAGTCTCTGCTGTAAAAACAGTACTCTTTGTGTAGAGACCAGGGTCTCTCCCTGGTACCATATAGAACAGAAACATTAACTCATGCTCTGGAATGCGGTCTCTTTAGGTTTTATCACCCAAAAGACATTGTAAATCTCCTGTCGGTGTTTTCTCCCAGAGGCCCATCCTCAGTAGAACACACAGACACAATAGTTCTAAGAACCCTCTATTCTGTTGCATAAAACAACCATTTGATCCAATAAAAGTATTATAACATAATGTTGCAGTTTTGCTCTCTGTGTCCACTGAAAGTTGACTAGTAACAACAACTGGGACATAAGTCACCCACCATGAGACCCACTAAATCTGCCAAGAAGAGGCAAACAAAAAAAAAACCCACACCAAACTTAAAGACAGGAAGCAAACCAAAAAGGTGGAGCAACTAAAGGCATTGCCTCTCCACATCTATCAAGACAATTGGAGCACTGGGCCAGACACTCTTAAATAGAACCTGGACCAGCTCAGGTGAAACACCTTCCCACTAACGAGATGGACAAGCCAGCACAGGTGTAACACATACTGACTAACGAGGTGACACCAATCAATGCACCCTGCGTGCTAACGAGCTATACGTGCTGACGTGTTAAAATCCAACCTCAAAACATAAATGGAAAAACCAAAGCCTGTAACACCTTCCCCCTTTAGACAACAAATATATCCTATATTTTTGTTGGACAAGTATGCTCACCCCCAACAGAAAACAACTTCCATTTCACATAATCAACTACAATGTTTCTACAATATAAACATAGTGTCTACTGGCTGTCAACAATTAAAAACAAGAAAAAACACATATTTCTAAATAATAATATACAATAGTATTATTTTTTACATCCTTTTTCTTTCAATAGAATCCTAAAACCCACTAGCTTCTAGAACTCTCGTCCCCTTGGAACGAGCCCCCCAAAAACTCATCTCCAATACGGAAAAACGTGCAGTCAAAATAAATTGTGATCCATGGCAACGCACTTGCTAAACGCAAAACTTGTTGACTGCCCACCCTTGAGACAATCAGCAACCAACTCCTGCAATATCCATAGTAACTTCCACCTTACTTCTCTCTCTCTTTTCAGGGTTCACTCGATAGGCATGTTGTTGGATCGGGCCCAGTCCCCAATGTCATGCATTTGGGTTAGCACATCTGAGAATGAATCCTGATATTCTAAAAGCAGGGCAACATTGTCAATATAATTGTACACAAAATTGTTCAGCTGGTTGCATAAATAATTATGATTACTAACTGTTACATAAATTGTAAATATGAAAATCAAAACCAAATGGACACCCCTTTGTTAATATGTAGTGGCAATAATTAACTTAGTGGTGAGGCATGGAATAATAAAACATGTATCTTTTGTCAGGCTGAATGTTTGAATATATGAGGTGATTTGAGTCATGCTTCTTCAGTAGTGGAATAAAGACAATTAGCATTTGAATGTTGTCAAGAAATACTGGAGTGATGTCAGATTGTTATAAAATTGATTATAGACCAATTTATTATACTGCTTTCATGTGTGTATATACACAAACATCTGCAACAATTATCATATTACATGTATTTTTTTTAAACAAGCAGATATTTCAACTTGTAGAAAACAGCTAGCTACATTTTGAAGTGCTGCATTTTGATTAAAGTGGGTCACCAACACAGTAAGTGTAACACAGCTCTTTTTTTGTTAGTCACTTTTTGTTAAATAATACTCTTTCAATTCAGGGCCTGGATTTTCCCCTGAGGCTAATTTCCATATCATGCTGAAATCAATTGAACAGAGCAAAGGATAAGGTAGAACATCATTAAAATACTCCTACTACAATGTTAAAACATTCTACATTGTGACATTATTTCATTGATATCATGAAACAACTCCTTCATGTATGTATTTTCTGATGTTTGATTAGATATCTTTTATCAGAGTATCTCTTGTCACATTGATTACAGCTATGAGATTTCTCTCCTGTGTGTGTTCTCTGGTGTCGAATCAGATGACTTGATGTAGTAAAACTCATCCCACATTGATCACAGCTAAAAGGTTTCTCTCCTGTGTGTGTTCTCTGGTGTACAGTCAGCTGGCTAGATGTAGGAAAACTCTTCTCACAATGATTACAACTATAAGATTTCTCTCCTGTGTGTGTTCTCTGGTGTATAGTCAGAGAACAAGTTGTAGTAAAACTCTTCCCACATTGATTACAGCTATAAGGTTTCTCTCCTGTGTGTGTTCTCCGGTGCACTGTCAGATCTCCAGATTGGACAAAACTCATCCCACATTGATCACAGCTAAAAGGTTTCTCTCCTGTGTGTGTTCTCTGGTGTTTAGTCACAGAGCTAGATGTAGTAAAACTCTTCCCACATTGGTCACAGATATAAGGCTTCTCTCCTGTGTGTGTTCTCTGGTGTTCAGTCAGAGTGCCAGATGTAGTAAAACTCTTCCCACAATGATTACAACTATAAGGCTTATCTCCTGTGTGTATTCTCTGGTGTATAGTCAGAGAGCTTGATGTAGTAAAATTCATCCCACATTGATCACAGCTAAAAGGTTTCTCTCCTGTGTGTGTTCTCAGGTGCACTGTCAGATAGCCAGATGTAGTAAAACTCTTCCCACATTGATCACAGCTATAAGGTTTCTCTCCTGTGTGTGTTCTCTGGTGCACTGTCAGATAGCCAGATGTAGTAAAACTCTTCCCACATTGATCACAGCTATAAGATTTCTCTCCTGTGTGTGTTCTCTGGTGTTGAATCAGATTGCAAGATCGACCAAAACTCTTCCCACATTGATCACAGCTATTAGATTTCTCTCCTGTGTGCATTCTCTGGTGTTGAATCAGATTGCAAGATCGACCAAAACTCTTCCCACATTGATCACAGCTATTAGATTTCTCTCCTGTGTGGATCCTTTGATGAATTGTAATGCCTGATGAAGTGAATCTCTTCCCACAGTCAGAGCAGCAGTGAGTTCTCTTCCCTGTGGATCTCTGCTGGTGTTTATTGAGGCGTTCTGATCTGGAGAGACTCTTCTCTGCCTCGTCAGCATCATGAGGTTGTTGAGGCTCCCCAGAGGATCCATGATAGTCCCGTATCTCTCCTGTGTGAACAACAAAGTCAGATGATTAAAGGCCCACAACAGCAGAAATCCACTGTAAAAGGTGATGCCAACAGCGTAGCCATGACGTTGTACAACAATTGACGTCTGTAATGAATGTTAAAATTATTTGACAATTGTCTTAAAATGAGCAAGAATAGTCATATTTTAGTAGTAACATCGATGAAGAGTAGAGTAGAAATAAGTTATTCATGTTGTTGAAACTCTAAGCAGTGTGTCAGACGACTTTTGGTCTCCAATATAGGCCCCTTTCTGTGTTTAATAAAATTGCGGCACGAGGGCGATGTGCACACAATTTGATTGCAGAAACACCTCCCTGCTAATGAGGACACTGATAGTTATGGATGTAGTATATCTGGTAATGAGGAAACCGATAGTTATGGATGTAGTATATCTGCTAATGAGGAAACCGCTAGTTATGGATGTAGCATATCTGCCTGGAGCAAAAATGGTGAGCAAAGCTTTTAGTTTTTCACAATGTATTCTAAATGTGAATGGGGGAAAACTCCGGGGAGTAACCTCTATTTCCAGGTTGATTATGAGTACATTTCACACTACTTTGGATTATAATTGTAAGGCTCGTTTGAATGTCCTGCTTAATATAAATGTTTGCTACAGTATTAAGAATTATGTGTAATTATTGAAGAACCGCGTTAATGACAGTATACATTTGGGTGTTGCTAATAAAGTTAAGATTTCTTTGTATTTCACCTTTATTTAACCAGGTAGGCCAGTCGAGAACAAGTTCTCATTTACAACGGGCGGGCCAGTCCATAGCATCAATGTCTTCCTCTTGCAGGAACTGCTGACACACTCCAGCCACATGAGGTCTAGCATTGTCTTGTATTAGGAGGAACCCAGGGCCAACCGCACCAGCATATGGTCTCACAAGGGGTCTGAGGATCTCATCTCGGTAGCTAATGGCAGTCAGGCTACCTCTGGCGAGCACATGGAGGGCTGTGCGGCCCCCAAAGAAATGCCACCCCACACCATGACTGACCCACCACCAAACCGGTCATGCTGGAGGATGTTGCAGGCAGCAGAACATTCTCCACGGCGTCTCCAGACTCTTGTCACGTCTGTCACATGCTCAGTGTGAACCTGCTTTCATCTGTGAAGCATTGGAAAGGCTTTTCTCCTCTGTATCCTCTCATGAGCTATTCGTGAAAATCTATTTTTGGGAGCAGAAAATGCTTTTCTCCTGTGTGTATTCTCTCATGCCTTTTCAGGTTAGTTAACATGGTAAACTTTCTACACTGGGAGCATTGGAAAGGCTTTTCTCCTGTGTGTATCCTCTCATGAGCTTTCAAGTGCCCTATCTTAGTAAAACTCTTTCCACACTGGGAACATTGGAAAGGCTTTTCTCAGGCGTGTGTCCTCTCATGCAGTTTTAGGTTCCCTAACCAGCAAAAACTATTTTCACAGTGGGAGCAGTGGTGTTGTCTTGCTGGTTTGGGCGTCTCTGGGTCTGGTTCCCCTGAAGGATTCTTCCCGCTGTCAGAGTGAGAGTCTGGTTCCTCTCCATGCAAAGACACACAGAGTATGTTGTTAAACAGAGACCTAAATGAAACCTCCACATGATAAAACTGTCTTCCTATGAGGTTTAATCTAGACTTGATCCCTCAATAAAAGAGCAGAACTGGTCATCACAGAGTGGCTGTAGTGCTTTGTAGGCTGGGTAAATCCATTTGAATTCAATACATTTTTGACAGCATCCCTTTTGATTTAAAAAAATCTTTCCTTACATGTTTGACTATGGAAGAAGTGGTAAGAAAGTGACTTCATGTAACTGAATGTAAAAACATTCATGAGATTTACAGTACCAGTCAAAAGTTTGGACACACCTACTCATTCAAGGGTTATAATGATTTGTTTTACCATTTGATCTACATTGTAGAATAATAGTGACGAAATCAAAACTATGAAATAACACATACGGAATCATGTAGTAACCAACAAAAAGTGGTGAACAATTCAAAATATAGCCACCTTGATGACAGCTTTGCATACTCTTGGCATTCTCTCAACCAGCTTCACCTGGAATGCTTTTCCAACAGTCTTGAGTTCCCACATATGCTGAGCACTTTTTGGCTGCTTTCCTTCACTCTGTGGTCCAACTCATCCCAAACCATCTCAATTGGGTTGAGGTCAGGTGATTGTGAAGGCCAGGTAATCTGGTGCAGCACTCCATCACTCTCCTTTTTGGTCAAATAGCCCTTACACAGCCTGGAGGTGTGTTGGGTCATTGTCCTGTTGAAAAACAAATGATAGTCCCACTAAGCCAAACCAGATGGGATGGCGTATCGCTTCAGAACGCTTTGGTAGCCAGACAGGTGCGTGCCTTTCCAAATCATGTCAATCAATTGAATTTACCACAGGTGGACTCCAATCAAGTTGTAGAAACATCTCAACAATGATCAATGGAAACAGTATGCACCTGAGGTCAATTTCAAGTCTCATAGCAAAGGGTCTGAATACTTATGTAAATAAGGTATTTCTGTTTTTTATTTTTAATAAATGTGACATTTTTTCTCCAAACCTATTTTCTCTTTGTCATTACGGGGTATTGTGTGTAGACTGATGAGGATTTGTATTTATTTAATCCATTGTAGAATAAGGCTGTAATGTAACAAAATGTGGAAAGACAAGTGACAAAAAGGGGGTTAAAGACTTAAAGACATGTAAAAAATATAGATATAATTTTTTACATCTCTTAGATATAAGACAGACACTTCAGAACAAACTTCCTTTAGATGTTCTGGGAGAAACAATGTTACTATGGTTACTGTTGTTCCATGTTGTGAATGCTATCCAATGTGTTACTATGGTTACTGTTGTTCCATGTTGTGAATGTAATCCAATGTGTTACTATGGTTACTGTTGTTCCATGTTGTGAATGTTATCCAATGTGTTACTATGGTTACTGTTGTTCCATGTTGTGAATGTTATCCAATGTGTTACTATGGTTACTGTTGTTCCATGTTGTGAATGTTATCCAATGTGTTACTATGGTTACTGTTGTTCCATGTTGTGAATGTTATCCAATGTGTTACTATGGGTTATAGCAGTATGGACAAATATTTTTTGTTGATACTTCCATGGGTCTTACAGTTCAAAATCAAATAGCAAAATGATCCTTGGTATAACCTTCTTAGAACAGTACAATACAGGGGAAGCCCTTCATGTTGTTTAAATCTTCTTAAAACAATTCCATATAGCTTAGAAGAACCTCCCCCTCAGACAGGGCTTAGACTGTAATGGGTTAAAACTATCTGAGACTTACATTACTCAGACTAGTTATCCTGGGATCTAACATTACTCTGAGACTAGTTATCCTGGGATCTAACATTACTCTGAGACTAGTTATCCTGGGATCTTACATTACTCTGAGACTAGTTATCCTGGGATCTTACATTACTCTGAGACTAGTTTTCCTGGGATCTTACATCTTACATTACTCTGAGACTAGTTATCCTGGGGAATCGTTTTAATACATTTGCAAAAAATCTAAACCTGTTTTTGATTTGGCATTAAGGGGTATTGTGATGGCATTATGGGGTATTGTGATGGCATTATGGGGTATTGTGATGGCATTATGGGGTATTGTGATGGCATTATGGGGTATTGTGATGGCATTATGGGGTATTGTGTGTAGATTGATGAGGGTAAAAAAAAAAAAACATTTTTAGAATGGGGTGCACCGATATCACATTTTTTTGCCAATATTTTCCTTGCCCCAAAAAAGGATACCGATAACCGATATTTAAAATTTTAGCGGCCTTTTTAGCATTCTAGTACAGCATTCTAATAGTTACCACACACACGGATGCAGCGGTCTAAGCCACTGCATCTCAGTGCAAGAGGTGTCACTACAGTCCCTGGTTCCAATCCAGGCTGTATCACATCCGGCCGTGATTGGGAGACTCATAGTAGTTGTCTATTATTGGTGTAGAGAGGACGACAAAGGAGAGGGATTCCACATGTGGATAGGAAGATACAAATTATCATTATTACTGGGAAAAATTCATTTAAAATCCAGGAATTTTACAACTTTAGCTCTCTAGGTCATGCCAGTAGGTTACAGTAGGTTGTATCTCTCTAGGTCATGCCAGTAGGCTACAGTAGGTTGTAACTCTCTAGGTCATGCCAGTATGTTACAGTAGGTTGTAACTCTAGGTCAAGCCAGTAGGTTACAGTAGGTTGTAACTCTCTAGGTCAAGCCAGTAGGTTACAGTAGGTTGTATCTCTCTAGGTCATGCCAGCAGGTTACAGTAGGTTGTATCTCTCTAGGTCATGCCAGTAGGTTACAGTAGGTTGTATCTCTCTAGGTCATGCCAGTAGGTTACAGTAGGTTGTATCTCTCTAGGTCATGCCAGTAGGTTACAGTAGGTTGTAACTCTCTAGGTCATGCCAGTAGGTTACAGTAGGTTGTATCTCTCTAGGTCATGCCAGTAGGTTACAGTAGGTTGTAACTCTCTAGGTCATGCCAGTAGGCTACAGTAGGTTGTATCTCTCTAGGTCATGCCAGTAGGTTACAGTAGGTTGTATCTCTCTAGGTCATGCCAGTAGGTTACAGTAGGTTGTAACTCTCTAGGTCATGCCAGTAGGCTACAGTAGTATGTAACTCTCCAGGTCATGCCAGTAGGTTACAGTAGGTTGTATCTCTCTAGGTCATGCCAGTAGGCTACAGTAGGTTGTAACTCTCTAGGTCATGCCAGTAGGATACGGTAGGTTGTATCCAAGTAGAAACAATTATCAACCCAATATGGAAAGTGTCGAATTTGGTCAACAACAAAATGAATGGCTTATTTGCTACGTGAGGTTTACTTGATCCAACAGAAGTTTCGTAATGATTAAGTTGTTATGTGGACACGTGACATACCGACAACTTTGATAAAAACACTATAGGAGTTGTCTCCAGATCGCTATGCATATTCATGCTAGTAGCTTAGCATCTCTCTCCATTGAATACAGGCGGTACATATTCATGCTAGTTGCTTAGCATCTCTCTCCATTGAATACAGGCGGTACATATTCATGCTAATAGCTTAGCATCTCTCTCCATTGAATACAGGCGGTACATATTCATGCTAGTAGCTTAGCATCTCTCTCCATTGAATACAGGCGGTGCATATTCATGCTAGTAGCTTAGCATCTCTCTCCATTGAATACAGGCGGTGCATATTCATGCTAGTAGCTTAGCATCTCTCTCCATTGAATTCAGGCGGTGCATATTCATACTAGTAGCTTAGCATCTCTCTCCATTGAATACAGGCGGTTGACGTCAACAACCCTCATAGAATATAAAAAATAGATTACAATAATAAGATGTATCCACCAATCCAAAGAAAGGATAGGCGGGAGCTAGAAAACCCACAGTGCCGCTTTGTGGACAACGACTCCCCTTGTTAGGGCGGAGAGACATCTTGTCAGTATATCCATAATCTTTGGTGTACCCAACCCAACTCTCACATGGCACTATTGGGGGGCACGGTGTGTAGTAAAACATCACTACATGCAGTGCCCCCCAGTCTGCGGTCAGCAGAAAGACCCTTCTCAAATATAAATGTTAAGTCACTTTTTGGAAACGGAACGGAGAAAACAAGGGGTAGCTTGTTCTCTACGTCGTCTGATTCTAGACATATCAGTCATCATCCTGGGCCCTCAGTTAAAGACGTATTGACGAGCCAACTCCGAATATCCAAAGTAAAAAACTAATTTAAGGCGGTACTTACTGGTGTTAATCAGATCTCCTATCTCCACCTCTTCATCTTTCAATGTGACAGTAATCTCCCCTTCCTTCTTCACTCCATAAACTGCATCCTCCTCCTCTTTCTCTTCCTCCTCCTCTTTCACTGTAACATCCTCTTCCTCTTTCACTCTGAACGCCTCTTCCTCTTCTTTCACTGAAACGTCTATCTCTTCTTCTTTCAGGGTAACAGCCTCACCCTCTACTTCTTGTTTTACTGTAACATCCTCTTCTTCCTTCTCCTCTTTCACGACAATGTTTAGCCCCAGAGCTTCTTTCTCTGTCCAGCAGACCGCCTCTTCTTTAACGAGAGGGGAGATGTTTAGGGAGCTCATGGTCGGGGATGTTAGCTAGCTAGCTATCATTAGCGACTAAGCTAGTGCTAACTTAACCAGACAGCTACTATAGCTGACTAATAAAAAATAACGTAATATTAAATTATATAGGTTAACAAGTAGATACGACAGAAGTGTGTCTAAAACACAGTAGGTAATATACACCGAAAGCGTATAAATAGCTTGAATCTTTCGGCTATGTTGGCTAGCAAGCTACCGAGGTGGTTGAGGAGCTGTTTATGAAGAACCGTCCACTAGATTATACGTCACGCTGGCAGCGTCGCCTGAAAGACGCACATCGCCGTCTGCTGACTGGAGGGGAAACGCAGTTGAGGATCATATTTTATTTTCAGACAAAGATTTTTGTAAATGGATTTAATTAAATAATACCATTATATTGAGACATACAAAGACAGGAATGTGTTGATTGATTAGTGCGATTAAAAAATGTTTACCACAGCTTATTTAAGGCAGTTTCATTAAGTTATATTAGTTATACTACATCTAAATTAGCAGCTAGCTACTGTAGGTCTATACTGCTCCAACGTAGTGTAACAATACATTATGTAGATGTATATAATGAACAGACTAGGTCTATACTCCTCCTACATTGTGTAACAATACATCATGTAGATGTATATAATGAACAGACTAGGTCTATACTGCTCCTACATGGTGTAACAATACATCATATAGATGTATATAATGAACAGACTAGGTCTATACTGCTCCTACATGGTGTAACAATACATGATATAGATGTATATAATGAACAGACTAGGTCTATACTGCTCCTACATGGTGTAACAATACATCATGTAGATGTATATAATGAACAGACTAGGTCTATACTGCTCCTACATGGTGTAACAATACATCATGTAGATGTATATAATGAACAGACTAGGTCTATACTGCTACTACATGGTGTAACAATACATCATGTAGATGTATATAACGAACAGACTAGGTCTATACTGCTCCTACATGGTGTAACAATACATCATATAGATGTATATAATGAACAGACTAGGTCCATACTGCTCCTACATGGTGTAACAATACATCATATAGATGTATATAATGAACAGACTAGGTCTATACTGCTCCTACATGGTGTAACAATACATCATGTAGATGTATATAATGAACAGACTAGGTCCATACTGCTCCTATATTTTTATGTATTATTATGTGTTATTTATTTCTCCTTTATTTAACCAGGTCGGCCAGTTGAGAACAAGTTCTCATTTACAACTGCGACCTGGTCAAGATAAAGCAAAGCAGTTCGACAAAAACAACAACACAGAGTTACACATAAACAAATATTCAGTCAACAACACAATAGAAGACAGAGAATATATTTGTATGTTTATGAATATTGTGAAACACGATCATTCCACTATTAATGCAGATATTATGGACATTTTATTTAAAACATGTAATTAAACTATAATTGTAGCTCCTTTAATTTAGACCCAAAATGTATTTGCTATAATGTGTGCTATTGCCCGGCTATTAAAAGGGACAGGCGACTATTTGAGACTCAGCCTTGAATTTAAATGTTGTGGAATGTTAACTTTGATTGTCTTCAATGAAAATGATAGACCTTTCAAACATGGAATGCAACGTAAACATTATTGTCAACTGACTTGATGTCTACGGTGCCAAAGAGATTGATAGTTGGGGGTGTTGGGAGTGTTGATATACTGTAACGGTAATAATGTCAAACTCCCACTTTTAACAACCATCAGAATTGGTTAAAAAAAGTTATACCCGAGTAGTGCAGCGGTCGAAGGTACTTTATCGAAGGGCTAGAGGCATCACTACAGACCCGGGTTCGATCCCGGGCTGTACCACAACCTGCTGTGATCGGGAGTCCCGTAGGGCAGCACACTATAGGCCAAGCGTTGCCCAGGTTAGGGGAGGGTTTGGCCGGGGGGGGGGGGGGGGGGGGGCTTTACTACTCTAGTGAATCCTTGTGACGCCTGCAGGCTGACCTCGGCCGTCAGGTGACCAGTGTTTCCTCCGACATATTGGTGCATCTTCCGGGTTAAGCGGGTAGCTGTTAAGAAGCGCAGTTTGGCTGGTCATGTTTCAGAGGACGCATGACTCGACCTTCGATATATATTATATTATTATTATATAATATATAGATATATTCAATATTTGTATTTTTCTATTTTACCTTTATTTATACAGGTTTTTCTCATTGAGATAACATCTCTTTTCCAAAAGAGACCTGGTCCAATAGCAGCAGGGGGAACAACGTTTCAGACAAAACAACTTACGTACACAACATTAAACAAAGCTATAAACACACACACACAGTACAACAATAACATGTTACGTTAAAAACACGAACGTCTTGACAAAAAACAGCTGTCCTAAAAACAATTACACTCTTCTATACATCGATCAAGTGTTTAATAAGCTCCAACAACGAAACCAGATCATCAAATTTTTAAATGTCCAGGAGAGAATTCCAGGACCACGGAGCTGAGTAACAATTCGACCTGTTCTAATTTTTGTTTAGAAGCAAATGAGAAGGGGACCGTAGTTGATATTTATTTACCGACCTGACGAAAAAAGAACAGAGATAAAATGGCATTTTACCCAATATGGCCTTAAATATCAGTGTATACCAGTGTTTAAGCCTACGCAAGGTCAATGACGACCAGCCAACAGCACTGTAGACATCACAATATCGAAATTGTGGAGAAAAAACGGGGGTAAAATTATTGAAAAAATGCCGAAATTAGTTGTTCCCCCACCATTTACAACAACGTCACAGAGCACCATCACTGTCTTTCCTTCATGGATCTCCTGCATGTTTACATATCTGGCATTACTCATCTCATATGTATATACTGTATTCTATCCTATTCTACTGTATCCTAGTCTGTGTATTACTCATCTCATATGTATATACTGTATTCTATCCTATTCTACTGTATCTCAGTCTATGTATTACTCATCTCATATGTATATACTGTATTCTATCCTATTCTACTGTATCTTAGTCTATGTATTACTCATCTTATATGTATATACTGTATTCTATCCTATACTATTGTATCAGTCTATGCCACTCTGACATCACTTGTCCATATATTTATATATTCTTATTCCATTACTTAGATTTGTTGTGAAATTGTTATTTAGTTAGATATAACTGCACTGTTGGAGCTAGGAACACAAGCATTTAGTTAGATATTACTGTACTGTTGGAGCTAGGAACACAAGCATTTAGTTAGATACTACTGCACTGTTGGAGCTAGGAACACAAGCATTTAGTTAGATATTACTGCACTGTTGGAGCTAGGAACACAAACATTTAGTTAGATACTACTGTGTTCACCTCAAGCCACTGGTAGAGCCGATGGTGGTGTTTACCACTCCATCAGCAGAGCTGTGGGAGACCACCTCAAGCCCCTGGTAGAGCCGGGGGTGGTGGTTACCACTCCACCAGCAGAGCTGTGGGAGACCACCTCAAGCCCCCGGTAGAGCCGGGGGTGGTGTTTACCTCTCCACCAGCAGAGCTGTGAGAGACCACCTCAAGCCCCTGGTAGAGCCGGGGGTGGTGTTTACCTCTCCACCAGCAGAGCTGTGGGAGACCACCTCAAGCCCCTGGTAGAGCCGGGGGTGGTGTTTACCACTCCACCAGCAGAGCTGTGGGAGACCACCTCAAGCCCCCGGTAGAGCCGGGGGTGGTGTTTACCTCTCCACCAGCAGAGCTGTGAGAGACCACCTCAAGCCCCTGGTAGAGCCGGGGTGGTGTTTACCACTCCACTATCAGAGCTGTAGCAGGCTGGAAATGTGGGATTGATCCATTTGTTTGTTTCAGTTTTCAGTAGTTGAATCCTTTGACGTATTGTTGATTTCAACAAATGAACTGGGTTGGTTAAAAGTGATACTAAATGTACATACCAGCACTATTTTGACATTGTGGAAGATATTCTGATTTCATACTGTTTTTCATACTAAGATGGACCAAGATATGTGTTGCTTTTGCACATATTTATTCAGTGTCTGTTGATTGGTTGGTCATTGGATTAATTTGTTTTGCAATATGTTCAAATCAAATCAAGCTTTATTTATACAGCACATTTCAGACATGGATGCAACACAATGGCTTCACAGGAAAAAACAATGAAAATAAACAAATGTTTACCACAACAAACATAAGAGGATAAAAAAGATTAACAACTGAAAGACTACTGAACATTCAAAGGAAATGCCATTGATTAAAATACTAAGAATTGCAACATCCAACCCAAAATATAAACTTGTTTTACTACATTGTTTGTTGTTACGTTCCCCAGCAAGAAAAACAGAAGAGGGAACTAACAAAGAGTCACTG
Source organism: Salvelinus fontinalis (assembly GCF_029448725.1). NCBI lineage: Eukaryota > Metazoa > Chordata > Actinopteri > Salmoniformes > Salmonidae > Salvelinus > Salvelinus fontinalis. Next base: position 5,703,759 of record NC_074704.1, read on the forward strand.
ACAACAACTAAACAGGTGTGGTTTTAGGAGTGGTTCTCAAAGACACTATGGGGGTGTCCACTGAAAGTTGACTAGTAACAACAACTGGGACCTAAAAGACAAACACCATGAGACCCACTAAATCTGCCCAAGAAGAGGCAAACAAAACAACTAACGAGATGGACAAGCCAGCACAGGTGTAACACATTAATTAATTTAATTTGTTGAAATCAAATCAAGATTTATTTATACAGCACATTTCAGACATGGATGCAACACAATGGCTTCACAGAAAAAAACAAATAAAAAAATGAAATATTTAGTACACAAAAAACAGAAGACTAACAACTGAAAGACTAATGAGCATTCTAAGGAAATGCCATTGATTAAAATATTAATTGGATGCAATATCCAACCCAAAATATAAGCTTGTTTTTTGGAGGTGCTCTGAAAGACACTATGGGGGTGTCCACTGAAAGTTGACTAGTAACAACAACTGGGACCTAAAAGACACCCACCATGAGACCCACTAAATCTGCCCAAGAAGAGGCAAACAAAAGAAAAACCCACACCAAACTTAAAAGACAGGAAGCAAACCAAAAAGGTGGAGCAACTAAAGGTGTTGACTCTCCACATCTATCAAGACAACTGGAGCACTGGACCAGACACTCTTAAATAGAACCTGGACCAGCTCAGGTGAAACACCTTCCCACTAACGAGATGGACAAGCCAGCACAGGTGTAACACATACTGACTAACGAGGTGACACCAATCAGTGCTCCCAAGACACATTTCAGTTGAATGCATTCAGTTGTACAATCAATCAAATGTATTTATAAAGCCTTTCTTACATCAGCTGATGTCACAGATTGCTGTACAGAAACCCAGCCTAAAACCCCAAACAGCAAGCCATGCAGGTGTAGAAGCACGGTGGCTAGGAAAAACTCCCTAGAAAGACAAGAACCTAGGAAGAAACCTAGAGAGGAATCAGGCTCTGAGGGGTGGCCAGTCCTCTTCTGGCTGTGCAGGGTGGAGATTATAACAGAACATGGCCAAGATGTTCAAATGTTCATAGATGACCAGCAGGGTGAAATAATAATAATCACAGTGGTTGTCGAGGGTGCAACATGTCAGCACCTCAGGAGTAAATGTCCGTTGGCTTTTCATAGCCAACCATTCAGAGTATCTCTACAACTTCCATTTCACATAATCATCTACAATGCTTCACCTTCTACAATATAAACATAGTGTCTACTGGCTGTCAACATTTAAAAACAAGAAAAAACACGTTCTTCTAAATAATAATATACAATCGTATTATTTTTTTAATCATTTTTCTTTCCATAGAATCCTAAAACTCACTAGCTTCTAGAACTCTCATCTTCCTAAAACTCACTAGCTTCTAGAACTCTCGTCTTCCTAAACCTCACTAGCTTCTAGAACTCTCATCTTCCTAAAACCCACTAGCTTCTAGAACTCTCATCTTCCTAAAACTCACTAGCTTCTAGAACTCTCGTCCCCTTGGAACGAGCCCAAACAAAACTCAAATCAAATTGTATTAGTCACATGCGCCGGATACAACACTTGGAACTCTTACTTACGAGCCCCCAACAGTGCAGTTAAAAAATACAGAAAAGAATAAGAGATAAAACTAATATCCAACACAGAAAAACGTGTCAGAATAAATTGTGACCATGGTAACTCACTGGCTAAATGCAAAACACAAACCTATTTGACTGCCCACCCTTGAGATAATCAGCAACCAAGTTGTCCTTACCACGGACATGTCTGATTTCAAGAGGAAACTCCTGCGATATCCATAGTAACTTTCCACCTCACTGCGGAGCTTCTCTCTCTTTTCAGGGTTCACTAGATAGGCATGTTGTTGGATATAAAAGCAGGGTAACAATGTCAATATAATTGTACCCAAAAATGTCAAGTTGGTTGCATGAATAACTATGATTACTAAATGTTACATAATATGAAATATCAAAACCAAATGTTCACCCCTTTGTTAATATGTATTGGCAATAATTAACTTAATGGTGAGGCATGGAATAATAAAACATGTATCTTTTGTCAGGCTGGATGTTTGAAATAATTATGATTGCTATTATGAAATTATAGGTGTATTCTGGAGTGATGTCAGATTGTTAATAAAATTGATTATAGGTGTATCGGCTGCAAGTACGTTGAAATTAAGCAGTTTAAGTCATTGGAAAAAAATCGACCCGAAAATACATCTTTTCAACTTTCACTTTCAACTACAACGGAACATATACTGGACAGAACATATATTGGACGTCAGGCATAGTCTTATTTTCAACGTCTTTTGAATGAGATTTTGATAAATGGGAATAGTGCAATGTCAAAACACAGTTTTAACGTGTCCAAATCAATAACCAATATGCAGAAATAGTTTGAAGTGTTGCATTTTGATTCAAGTGGGTCACCAACATGGTAAGTGTAACACAGCTCTTTTATGTTAGTCACTTTTTGATAAATCACATAAATAATACTCTTTCAATTCAGAGCCTGGATTTTTCCTCTTTTTCCCTAAAATCAATTGAACAAACGCTTAGGGTTCTACATTGTGACATCATTAAAATACTCCTTCTACAATGTTAAAACATTCTACATTGTGACATCATTTCATTGATATCATGAAACAACTTCTTCATGTATGTATTTTCTGATGTTTGATCAGACACCTTTTATCAGAGTATCTCTTGTCACATTGATCACAGCTATAAGATTTCTCTCCTGTGTGTGTTCTCTGGTGCCTAATCAGTTGACTAGAATCAGTAAAACTCTTCCCACACTGATCACAGCTGTAAGATTTCTCTCCTGTGTGTGTTCTCTGGTGCCTAATCAGTTGACTAGAATCATTAAAACTCTTCCCACATTGATCACAGCTATGAGGTTTATCTCCTGTGTGTGTTCTCTGGTGTGTAGTCAGATAGCTAGATGTAGTAAAACTCTTCCCACATTGACCACAGCTATAAGGTTTCTCTCCTGTGTGAGTTCTCCGGTGTGATTTCAGGGTTTGTAGCTGAATAAAACTCTTGCCACATTGATCACAGCCATAAGGTCTATCTCCTGTGTGTATTCTCTGGTGTCTAGTTAGATCGCTAGATGCAGTAAAACTCTTGCCACATTGATCACAGCTATAAGGTTTCTCTCCTGTGTGTGTTCTCTGGTGTGTAGTTAGATTACCAGATGCAGTAAAACTCTTCCTACAGTGATCACAGCTATATGGTTTCTCTCCTGTGTGTGTTCTATGGTGGGATTTCAGGGAGCTTGACTGAGTAAAACTCTTCCCAAATTGATCACATGTATAAGATTTCTCTCCTGTGTGTACTCGCTGGTGTATTATAAGTTCTGATGAAGATTTGCAACATTTCCCACAGTCAGAGCAGCAATGAGATTTCTTCCCTGTGGTTCTCCACTGGTGTTTCTTGAGTTCTGATGTGGAGAGACTCTTCTCTGCCTCGTCAGCATCATGATGTTGTTGAGGCTCCCCAGAGGATCCACGATAGTCCCGTCTCTCTCCTGTGTGAATGACAATGTCAGACAGAAGGTTAAAGGCCCACAACAGCAGAAATCCACTGTTAATTTGAGGTAAAAGGTGATACCCATGAAGTTGTACAACAATTGACGCCTGTTAAATTATTTGACAATGTATTCTGAATGGGGGAAAACTCAGGGGAGTAACCACCATGTCCAGGTTGCTTATGAGTGCATTTCACACTACTTTAGATTATAATTGTAATGCTCGTTTGAATGCCCTGCTTAATATAACGTTTGTGTCATCACAAATCAACCGCTTTGTACTTAAAAAACACTTCAACAAGTAAAATGCTCTTTGGCTTTTCCATCAACCTGACAATGAGGGTTTGTACACTGTTTGCCAAATTGGCCCATAACTTCACCTAATAAACAAATATACCTGTAATGAACAAAGAAGCACTTTGGTTGTTATTGCAGCCTAGCATAGTGTACTCTAGGACCCAAAACAATATCACACCTACTGTAGGACCCATAACAATATCACACCTACTGTAGGACCCAAAACAATATCACACCTACTGTAGGACCCATAACAATATCACACCTACTGTAGGACCCATAACTTCACCTAACAATAACAGACCTACTGTAGAACCCATAACTTCCCCTAACAACAACATAGACCTACTGTAGGACCCATAACTTCACCTAACAACATAGACCTACTGTAGGACCTATAACTTCACCTAACAACAACATAGACCTACTGTAGGACCCATAACTTCACCTAACAACAAGATAGACCTACTGTAGGACCCATAACTTCACCTAACAATAACATAGACCTACTGTAGGACCTATAACTTCACCTAACAACAACATAGACCTACTGTAGGACCCATAACTTCACCTAACAACAACATAGACCTACTGTAGGACCCATAACTTCACCTAACAATAACAGACCTACTGTAGGACCCATAACTTCACCTAACTACAAATATAGGAAAATAGCTCTGTGTGTTGTACAATAGCCTATCCACCAAGGAACAGTTCTCTACACATTATGAGGTATGTATCTCTGTGTCCAAACAGACTAACGAGACCCTACATTAAATCAAGCAGACAATAACATTATAAACACCAATTTGTTAGGGATGTTGGATCCAACGTGGAGCACGGCATAACTGTCTTTACCAGAGTAATGAATGAAGAAGCACTTTGGTTGTTGTTGCATGTCGTGATGTTTGTCATTTGACTGGCATTCAGAAAATGATTTCCTGGATCTTCTGATGATAGTTGAACATGTGACTGTAACTAAACAGCTACAGTATTAAGTATTATGTGTAATTATTGAAGAACCACATTAATGACAGTATCCATTTGGGTGTTGTCAATAAAGTTAAGGTGACTCTCGGTTAGAACCATTGAATTTAGCAAACTCTGAAATGATTTGGAATTTCTGTGCCTATGAAAACTGTTTTAATAATAATATAAGGAAATTAAATGTTACGTGGGTAGAGTGCATTTCAGAGATCTGAATACAAAAAACTGTCCTAACAGGACAATAACCTAAACCACAAGGCCAAATCGACGCTGGAGGACCTTACCAAGATGACATTGAATGTTCCTGAGTGGCCTAGTTACAGTTTGCACTTAAATCATCTTTAAAAATCTATGGAAAGACTTGAAAATGGCTTTCTAGCAATGATCAACAACCAACTTGACAGAACAGGAAGGATTTTAAAAAGAATAATGAATATTCACATGAAGATCAGTCTCCTATTGGATGACATCACGACTTCCCATCAAGCCAACTCCTTGAAGGCCTTACTATGACATCACTCACTCCTTCTAGTTTGCAGTTGTCTAAAAAAACACTATTTTGCTCAAAACATTTATTTGTTTCTCTTTCGTGTGTTTATACTTTACTGTATTTATATATCACTTTCAACAGGAAAAGTTTTATTTTTTTAATCACTGGAGGACGTCATGAACAATACAGTGTGTGCAAATGGAGTACAGAGGCAATAAAGGCAATAAGGCAATAAATAGGCCGTAGTAGCAAATTAATTACAATTTAGCAAATTAACACTGGAGTGATAGATGTGCAGATGATGATGTGCAAGTAGAAATACTGGTGTGCAAAAGAGCAACAAAAGTAAATAAAAACATGGGGATGAGGTAGGTGGATTGGATACCACCAGCAGGTATATCTCTCTGGTCACCCCCAAAACCAATTCCTCCTTTGGCCGCCTCTCCTTCCAGTTCTCTGCTGCCAATGACTGGAACGAACTACAAAAATCTCTGAAACTGGAAACACTTATCTCCCTCACTAGCTTTAAGCACCAGCTGTCAGAGCAGCTCACAGATTACTGCACCTGTACATAGCCCATCTATAATTTAGCCCAAACAACTACCTCTTCCCCTACTGTATTTATTTTGCTCCTTTGCACCCCATTATTTCTATTTCTACTTTGCACATTCTTCCACTGCAAATCTACCATTCCAGTGTTTTACTTGCTATATTGTATTTACTTTGCCACCATGGCCTTTTTTTGCATTTACCTCATTTGCTCACATTGTATATAGACTTATTTTTCTACTGTATTATTGACTGTATGTTTGTTACACTCCATGTGTAACTCTGTGTGTTGTATGTGTCGAACTGCTTTGCTTTATCTTGGCCAGGTCGCAGTTGTAAATGAGAACTTGTTCTCAACTTGCCTACCTGGTTAAATAAAGGAGAAATAAATAAATAAAATAGATCAGCAACGGTGGCTTGCAAACAGTGGATAGTATGTAGCCCACTTTTGGAATAACTATGTATAGTTATAACTGTAGTATCCTGTATAACTGTAGTATCCTGTATAACTGTAGTATCCTCTATAACTGTAGTATCCTCTATAACTGTAGTATCCTGTATAACTGTAGTATCCTGTATAACTGTAGTATCCTGTATAACTATGTATAGTTATAACTGTAGAATCCTGTATAACTGTAGTATCCTGTATAACTGTAGTATCCAGTATAACTGTAGTATCCAGTATAACTGTAGTATCCTGTATAACTATGTATAGTTATAACTGTAGTATCCTGTATAACTGTAGTATCCTGTATAACTGTAGTATCCTCTATAACTGTAGTATCCTCTATAACTGTAGTATCCTCTATAACTGTAGTATCCTGTATAACTATGTATAGTTATAACTGTAGAATCCTGTATAACTGTAGTATCCTGTATAACTGTAGTATCCAGTATAACTGTAGTATCCAGTATAACTGTAGTATCCTGTATAACTATGTATAGTTATAACTGTAGTATCCTGTATAACTGTAGTATCCTGTATAACTGTAGTATCCTCTATAACTGTAGTATCCTCTATAACTGTAGTATCCTGTATAACTGTAGTATCCTGTATAACTGTAGTATCCTGTATAACTGTAGTATCCAGTATAACTGTAGTATCCTGTATAACTATGTATAGTTATAACTGTAGTATCCTGTATAACTGTAGTATCCTGTATAACTATGTATAGTTATAACTGTAGTATCCAGTATAGTCTGGGAGGAGGTGAAACCACTCGGGCTTATTTGATGTGATCTAATGTTTTGATCATCTAGTTTTCCTTACAAGCATTCAGTCACCAAAGGGGGTTCGGTCATTCCTTTGTTTATATACTGTCTCATTGACAAAAATATTTTGGATTATTTCTTTACATCATTCCTTTGTCTCGACATTTACAGTAAACGTGCCGAGGTTCTAATGTTGCCAAGGAGACACATTTTATTATTTATTTACAGTTTGGAGGGTTGGGGGTCTGACATCCAGGATACACATTTTATTTATTTACAGTTTGGAGGATTGGGGGTCTGACATCCAGGCGACACATTTTAGTTCTAATGGTGCCGTTCTGTTATTCTTTTCAGCTTCTTTTTCCAAGCATCTTACATTACTCTGAGACTAGTTATCCTGGGTTCTTACATTACTCTGAGACTTGTTATCCTGGGTTCTTACATTACTCTGAGACGAGTTATCCTGGGATCTTACATTACTCTGAGACTAGTTATCCTGGGTTCTTACATTACTCTGAGACTTGTTATCCTGGGTTCTTACATTACTCTGAGACTAGTTATCCTGGGATCTTACATTACTCTGAGACTAGTTATCCTGGGATCTTACATTACTCTGAGACTAGTTATCCTGGGATCTTACATTACTCTGAGACTAGTTATCCTGGGTTCTTACATTACTCTGAGACTTGTTATCCTGGGTTCTTACATTACTCTGAGACGAGTTATCCTGGGATCTTACATTACTCTGAGACTTGTTATTCTGGGTTCTTACATTACTCTAAGACTAGTTATCCTGGGTTCTTACATTACTCTGAGACTTGTTATCCTGGGTTCTTACATTACTCTGAGACGAGTTATCCTGGGATCTTACATTACTCTGAGACTTGTTATTTTGGGTTCTTACATTACTCTAAGACTAGTTATCCTGGGTTCTTACATTACTCTGAGACTTGTTATCCTGGGTTCTTACATTACTCTGAGACGAGTTATCCTGGGATCTAACATTACTCTGAGACTTGTTATCCTGGGTTCTTACATTACTCTAAGACTAGTTATCCTGGGGAATAGTTTCAATACATTTGAAAAAAAACTAAACCTGTTTTTGCTTTGGCATTATGGGGTATTGTGATGTCATTATGGGGTATTGTGATGTCATTATGGGGTATTGTGATACATTTTAGAATAAAGGGATGCACCGATATTACATTTTTGGCCAATACCGATATCCAATATTTTCCTTGCCCCAGTAAACGATACCGATAACCGATATTTAAAATTTTAGCGGCCTTTTAACATTCTAGTACAGTTAAAAAGTTAAACACACACACGGACACAGCGGTCTAAGCCACTGCATCTCAGTGCAAGAGGTGTCACTACAGTCCCTGGTTCGAATCCAGGCTGTATCACATCCGGCCGTGATTGGGAGTCCCACAGTAGTTGTCTGTTATTGGTGTAGAGAGGACGACAAAGGAGAGGGATCCCAAATGTGGATAGGAAGATACAAATTATCATTATTACTGGAAAATATTCATTTAAAATCCAGGAATTTTACAACTTTAGCTCTCTAGGTCAAGCCAGTAGGTTACAGTAGGTTGTAACGCTCTAGGTCATGCCAGTAGGTTACAGTAGGTTGTAACTCTCTAGGTCATGCCAGTAGGTTACAGTAGGTTGTAACTCTCTAGGTCATGCCAGTAGGCTACAGTAGGTTGTATCTCTCTAGGTCATGCCAGTAGGCTACAGTAGGTTGTATCTCTCTAGGTCATGCCAGTAGGCTACAGTAGGTTGTATCTCTTTAGGTCATGCCAGTAGGCTACAGTAGGTTGTATCTCTCTAGGTCATGCCAGTAGGTTACAGTATGTTGTATCTCTCTAGGTAATGCCAGTAGGTTACAGTAGGTTGTAACTCTCTAGTTCATGCCAGTAGGTTACAGTAGGTTGTATCCAAGTGGAAACAATTATCAACCCAATGTGGAAAGTGTTGAATTTGGTCAACAACATAATGAATGGCTTATTTGCTACGTGAGGTTTACTTGGTCCAACAGAAGTTTCGTAATGCTTCAGTTGTTATGTGGACACGTGACATACCGACAACTTTGATAAAAACACTATAGGAGTTGTCTCCAGATCGCTACGCATATTCATGCTAGTAGCTTAGCATCTCTCTCCATTGAATACAGGCGGTGCATATTCATGCTAGTAGCTTAGCATCTCTCTCCATTGAATACAGGCGGTGCATATTCATGCTAGTAGCTTAGCATCTCTCTCCATTGAATACAGGCGGTGCATATTCATGCTAGTAGCTTAGCATCTCTCTCCATTGAATACAGGCGGTGCATATTCATGCTAGTAGCTTAGCATCTCTCTCCATTGAATACAGGCGGTGCATATTCATGCTAATAGCTTAGCATCTCTCTCCATTGAATACAGGCGGTTGACGACAACAACCCTCATAGAATATAAACAATAGATTACAATAATAAGATGAATCCACCAATCCAAAGAAAGGATAGGCGGGAGCTAGACAACCCACAATGCCGCTTTGTGGACAATGACTCCCCTTGTTAGGGCGGAGAGACATCTTGTCAGTATATTCATAATCTTTGTTGTAGCCAACCCAACTCTCACATGGCACTATTGGGGGGCACGGTGTGTAGTAAAACATCACTACATGAAAATCACTACATGCCGTGCCCCCCAGTCTGCGGTCAGCAGATAGACCCTTCTGAAATATAAATGTTAAGTCACTTTTTGGAAACGGAACAGAGAAAACAAGGGGTAGCTTGTTCTCTACGTCGTCTGATTCTAGACATATCAGTCATCATCCTGGGCCCTCCATTGAAGAGGTATTGACGAGCCAACTCTGAATATCCAAAGTTAAAAACAAATTTAAGGCGGTACTTACTGGTGTTACTCAGATCTCCTATCTCCACCTCTTCATCTTTCAATGTGACAGTAATCTCCCCTTCCTTCTTCACTCCAAAAACTGCATCCTCCTCTTTCACTCTGAACGCATCTTCCTCTTCTTTCACTGAAACGTCTTTATCTTCTTCTTTCACTGTAACAACCTCATCCTCTACTTCTTGTTTTACTGTGACATCCTCCTCCTCTTTCACGACAATGTTCAGCCCCAGAGCTTCTTTCTCCGTCCAGCAGACCGCCTCTTCTTTAACAAGAGGGGAGAAGTTTAGTGAGCTCATGTTCGGGGATGTTAGCTAGCTAGCTATCATTAGCGACTAGGCTAGTGCTAATTTAACCAGCCAGCTACTATAGCTGACTAATACAAAATAACGTAATATTAAATAGGTTAACAAGTAGATACGACAGAAGTGTGTCTAAAACACAGTAGCTAATATACATCGAAAGCGTATAAATAGCTTGAATCTTTCTGCTATGTTGGCTAGCAAGCTACCGAGGTGGTTGACGAGCTGTTTATGAAGAACCGTCCACTAGATTATACGTCACGCTGGCAGCGTCGCCTGAAAGACGCACATCGCCGTCTGCTGACTGGAGGGGAAACGCAGTTGAGGATCATATTTTATTTTCAGACAAAGATTATTGTAAATTGATTTAAATAAATAATACCATTATATTGAGACATACAAAGACAGGAATGTGTTGATTGATTTGTGCGAATAATAAATAGTTACCACAGCATATTTAAGGCAGTTTCATTAAGTTATATTACATCTAAATTAGGAGCTAGCTACTGTAGGTCTATACTGCTCCTACATGGTGTAACAATACATCATGTAGATGTATATAATGAACAGACTTGGTCTATACTGCTCCTACGTGGTGTAACAATACATCATGTAGATGTATATAATGAACAGACTTGGTCTATACTGCTCCTACATGGTGTAACAATACATCATGTAGATGTATATAATGAACAGACTAGGTCCATACTGCTCCTACATGGTGTAACAATACATAATGTAGATGTATATAATGAACAGACTAGGTCTATACTGCTCCTACATGGTGTAACAATACATCATGTAGATGTATATAATGAACAGACTTGGTCTATACTGCTCCTACATGGTGTAACAATACATCATGTAGATGTATATAATGAACAGACTTGGTCTATACTGCTCCTACATGGTGTAACAACACATCATGTAGATGTATATAATGAACAGACTAGGTCTACACTGCTGCTACATTTTTGTATTATTATGTGTTATTTATTTCTCCTTTATTTAACCAGGTCGGCCAGTTGAGAACAAGTTCTCATTTACAACTGCGACCTGGCCAAGATAAAACAAAGCAGTTTGACACACACAACAACACAGAGTTACACATGGAGTAAAACAAACATACAGTCAATAACACAGTAGAAAAATAAGTCTATATACAATGTGAGCAAGTGAGGTGAGATAAGGAAGGTGAAGGCAAAAAAAAGGCCATGGTGGCGAAGTAAATACAATATAGCAAGTAAAACACTGGAATGGTAGATTTGCAGTGGAACAATGTGCAAAGTAGAGATAGAAATAATGGGGTGCAAAGGAGCTAAATAAATACAGTGGGGAAAGAGGTAGTTGTTTGGGCTAAATTATAGTTGTGCTATGTACAGGTGCAGTAATCTGTGAGCTTCTCTGACAGCTGGTGCTTAAAGCTAGTGAGGGAGATGTGTTTCCAGTTTCAGAGATTTTTGTAGCTCGTTTGTATTAAAACTTCTTGTCAATAGGGGGAGCTGTTCGCACTTTGTAATAATGACGTTCCCAAATTAAACTGCCTCGTACTCAATTCTTGCTTGTACAATATGCATATTATTATTACTATTGGATAGAAAGAAAGACATCATAATCTTGTTATATTAAACCGAATTATATCAGTTTATATCGGTATATTGCGATTTTCTGATATTTATTTATACTGTATGTATTGTATTTATTTGTCACTACGTTTTAGTGAGTCGGACACGTCTTTGCCACATGGCTAATGTTTACTGCTAATTGCAACGTTGAAGAGGACGTTCTACAACCTAGCAACGATTCTTTTGGACAAAGGACACCCTTCCCAAGATTCTGATGGGAGTTCATCAAAAAGTAAGAACTATTTATGCTGATAATTCGTTGTTCTGTTGAAAAATGTCAAATGCATAAGCCGCCAATAATTGCAGTGCAGCCTCGCTTTAGCGCACGCTGTATGTTGAAGTAACGTTAATTTAAAAAATGTAACACAGCGATTGCATTAAGAACTAATTTGTCTTTCAATTGCTGTCCAACCTGTAGTTTTTAGTCAAGTTTTGGATTAGTTACTGATTAGAAAAGGGGCCTCTCCAAAGATTTCTCCTGACAATTTCTGGGCGGCTTTGCTACTTTTCTCATTGTATAACCACGATTTGTGCCGCTAAATATGCACATTTTCGAACAAACTCTATATGCATTGTGTAATATGATGTTATAGGACTGTCATCTGAAGAATTCTGAGAAGGTTAGTGAAAAAATGTATATATTTTGGTGGTTTATACGTTATCGCTATATTTGGCTTGAATCAATGCTGTTGTGATGTTTGCTATTGTGGTAAGCTAATATAACGCTATATTGTGTTTTCGCTGTAAAACACTTAGAAAATCTGAAATATTGGCTGGATTCACAAGATCTGTGTCTTTCATTTGCTGTACGCTGTGTATTTAAAAAAAAACATGTTTTATGATGAGTAATTAGGTAATACACGATGGTCTCCGTAGTTATTCTAGTCGCTTTGGTGAGAGTTGTGATGGTGGCTGCAATGGTAAACTATGATTTATACCTGAAATATGCAAATTTTTCTAACAAAACATATTTATTGTATAGCATATGTTATCAGACTGTCATCTGATGAAAGTGTTTCTTGGTTAGTGGCTATTTGTATCTTTATTTGGTCGAATTTGTGATAGCTACTGATGCAGTAAGAAAAGGGTGGAGTAAAAAAAGTGGTGTCTTTTGCTAACGTGGTTAGCTAATAGATTTACATATTGTGTCTTCCCTGTAAAACATTTTAAAAATCAGAAATGATGGCTTGATTCACAAGATGTGTATCTTTCATCTGGTGTCTTGGACTTGTGATTTAATGATATTTAGATGCTAATATTTACTTGTGACGCTATGCTAGCCTATGCTAGTCAGCTTTTTTTACTGATGGGGGTGCTCCCGGACCCGGGTTTGTGAGGAAGTAGAGGTTAAACATGGAGTGTGCGACTTTATTTTGATAGTTTATAGTTTATTCGCCGTTAGTCAGCACCTCCACACAAACTATTTTTCTGGGTGTGCGCCAGCTCATGTTTTTTAAGGGTAGGTAACAACACATCCGCCACGCTGATCCTCAACACAGGGGCCCCTCAGGGGTGCGTGCTCAGCCCACTCCTGTACTCCCTGTTCACTCATGACTGCACGGCCAGGCACGACTCCAACACCATCATTAAGTTTGCCGATGCCACAACAGTGATCACCAACAACGAGGAGACACCCTATACGGAGGAGGTCAGAGACCTGGCCGTGTGGTGCCAGGACAACAACCTCTCCCTCAACGTGATCAAGACAAAGAAGATGATTGTGGACTACAGGAAAAGGAAGACAGAGCACGCCCCCATTCTCATTGAAGGGGCTGTAGCGGAGCAGGTTGAGAGCTTCAAGTTCCTTGGTGTCCACATCACCAACAAACTAACATGGACCAAGCACACCAAGACAATCGTGAAGACGGCACTACAAAACCTATTCCCCCTCAGGAGACTGAAAAGATTTAGCATGGGTCCTCAGGTCCTCAAAAGGTTCTAAAGCTGCACCATCGAGAGCATCCTGACTGGTTGCATCACTGCCTGGTATAGCAACTGCCTGGTATAGCACTACCCTAATACAGAGGGTAGTGCGTACAGCACAGTACATCACTGGGGCCAAGCTTCCTGCCATCCAGGACCTCTATACCAGGCGGTGTCAGAGGAAGGGCCCCTCCCACACACCCTCTGTTATCATCTATGCATGGTCACTTTAATAACTCGACCTACATGTACTTATTACCTCAATTACCTCAACTAACCGGTGGCCGCACACATTGACTCTGTACCGGTACCCCCTGTATATAGTCTCCACATTGACTGTACCAGTACCCCCTGTATATAGTCTTCACATTGACTCTGTACCGGTACCCCCTGTATATAGTCTAGCTATTGTTATTTAACTTCTGCTCTTTAATTACTTGTTCCTTTTATTTCTTATTTGTACTTTTTAAAACTGCATTGTTGGTTAGGGGCTTGTAAGTCAGCATTTCACTGTAAGAATTCACTGTAAGCATTTCACTACGCCTGTTGTATTCGGCGCATGTGACTAATAACATTTGATTTGATAGACTCATAGTACAGAATGAATAACAGCAGCTGACTGCCCGGTTCAACATCAGTTCACCGTCTCACCTCATACTGTATTGGAGCAGCAGCAGCTGACTGCCCGGTTCAACATCAGTTCACCGTCTCACCTCATACTGTATTGGAGCAGCAGCAGCTGACTGCCCGGTTCAACGTCAGTTCACCGTCTCACCTCATACTGTATTGGAGCAGCAGCAGCTGACTGCCCGGTTCAACGTCAGTTCACCGTCTCACCTCATACTGTATTGGAGCAGCAGCAGCTGACTGCCCGGTTCAACATCAGTTCACCGTCTCACCTCATACTGTATTGGAGCAGCAGCAGCTGACTGCCCGGTTCAACGTCAGTTCACCGTCTCACCTCATACTGTATTGGAGCAGCAGCAGCTGACTGCCCGGTTCAACGTCAGTTCACAGGAACTATAGATCTCTAGGAGGAACTATAGATCTCTGTGAGGACCTATAGATCTCTGTGGGGAACTATAGATCTCTGTGAGGAACTATAGATCTCTGTGAGGAACTATAGATCTCTGTGGGGAACTATAGATCTCTAGGAGGAACTATAGATCTCTGTGAGGAACTATAGATCTCTGTGAGGAACTATAGATCTCTATGTTACTAACCAAACTTCTGATTAAGACTCAGTCACACAACTCACATATCACAGTCACACATCTCTCATTTCCACAGTCACAAAACTCTCATATCACAGTCACACAATGCTATTCTCAAACATACCTAATCAATTAGTTGTTTTTGAACAATATTTTAACCTGCAGGAATATTTTCACATTTCTATCTCATGGTTAGTTCCTAGGATAATGCAACTCATACATTTACATCTTTCAATACTTCTAAAATGGGGTCCAGGTTTAAAACAATTACAGGTTTTAAACAATGACAGGTGCACCTTACTATCTTATACTATATCATAAATTGTCTTAACTAGTAAACACAGATTATAGTTTTCATCCAGTTCACTCAGAGCCTACTGCCTGGGCCCTGTTTACGCCTCCAAGGTGCCCCCCTCACACAGGAATACACTCTCAGAGCCTACGAGGATTTTCTAAAAACTACACTTTAAGTGTTTCGCTCACCACTTTCTATAAAAAAAACTAGGTTGGAGATGTGGTATCCACTCGGCTCGCTGCCTCTCAGATCAAAGGTGGGTTCATCTGCTCCGTTCCCCAAGTGTCTCCCTGAGATCCCATGTTAAAGGGATCCCTCGTGCACCATTTACCCAGGTCGTCAGGAGTGTGGTCTCCCTGAGATCCCATGTTAAAGGGATCCCTCGTGCACCATTTACCCAGGTCGTCAGGAGTGTGGTCTCCCTGAGATCCCATGTTAAAGGGATCCCTCGTGCACCATTTACCAGGTCGTCAGGAGTGTGGTCTCCCTGAGATCCCATGTTAAAGGGATCCCTCGTGCACCATTTACCAGGTCGTCAGGAGTGTGGTCTCCCTGAGATCCCATGTTAAAGGGATCCCTCGTGCACCATTTACCAGGTCGTCAGGAGTGTGGTCTCCCTGAGATCCCATGTTAAAGGGATCCCTGGTGCACCATTTACCAGGTCGTCAGGAGCGTCACCAAGTGAAGATTAACATCCCCAAATGTGGTTAATTTCTTTCATATCAAATGAGGAGATAAACTTATCACACAAGTCAGAGTTATTCTTAAACTAAATCTTTATTCACTTAATAATAAGGGAGCAGGTCAATACAACACACACATAAAGTGATTCAATTGAGTGCTCTACGATAATGATGGCTGGTCAACAAATCACCCACAGAGATTTGTTGAGAGCCACGAGACAAAAGTACAAAGGTCTTTTATAGCCAAGATACACCCCTTTCAATCTACATGACCAACAATAAACGTACAGAACGGGTCACAAGGTTAAGATTTGTATGAAAGATACTTATAATTCTCAGCAGACAGTATCTGCTGTAAAAACAGTACTCTGTGTGTAGAGACCAGGGTCTGGCCCTGGGGTCATCTCTCCCTGGTACCATATAGAACAGAAACATTAACTCATGCTCTGGAATGCGGTCTCTTTAGGTTTTATCACCCAAAAGACATTGTAAATCTCCTGTCAGTGTTATCTCCCAGAGGCCCATCCTCAGTAGAACACAGACACTATAGTTCTAAGAACCCTCTATTCTGTTGCATAAAACAACCATTTGATTCAATAAAAGTATTATAACATAATGTTGCAGTTTTGCTCTCCGTGTCCACTGAAAGTTGACTAGTTACAACAACTGGGACCTAAAAGACACCCACCATGAGACCCACTAAATCTGCCCAAGAAGAGTAAAACAAAAGAAAAACCTACACCAAACTTAAAGACAGGAAGCAAACCAAAAAGGTGGAGCAACTAAAGGTGTTGACTCTCCACATCTATCAAGACAACTGGAGCACGTGGCCAGACACTCTTAAATAGAACTTGGACCAGCTCAGGTGAAACACCTTCCCACTAACGAGATGGACAAGCCAGCACAGGTGTAACACATACTGACTAACGAGGTGACACCAATCAGTGCGTCCTACGTGCTAACGAGCTATACGTGCTAAAGTCCAACCTCAAAACATAAATGGAAAAACCAAAGACTAACTAACACCTTAAGAGTTTGCTCACTAACAACAGAAAACAACTTCCATTTCACATTATAATCAACAACAATGCTTCACCTTCACCAATATAAACATGGTGTCTGTCTACTGCCAAACAACAATTAAAAACAATATTTATTTTTTATTATTCCCACAAAGATTTTTCTTTCTATAGCTTCTAGAACTCTCGTCTTCCTAAAACTCACTCGCTTCTAGAACTCTCGTCCCCTTGGAGCCCAAACAAAACTCAAATCAAATCAAAACACATCTCCAATACGGAAAAACGTGCAGTAAAAATAAACTGTGATCCATGGCAACACACTGGCTAAACGCAAAACACAAAACATTTTGACTGCCCCCCTTGAGACAATCAGCAACCAGGTTGTTCTCACCACGGACATGTCTGATTTCAAGAGGAAACTCCTGCAATATCCGTAGTAACTTTCCACCTCACTGTGGAGCTTCTCTCTCTTTTCAGGATTCACTCGATAGGAATGTTGTTGGATCGGGGCCCAGTCCCCAATGTCATGCTCTAGTACATTTGGGTTGGCACATCTGAGAATGAACCCTGATACTCTAAAAGCAGGGCAACAATGTCAATATAATTGTACACAAAAAACTGTCAGTTGGTTGCATGAATAATTTTCATTACTAAATGTTACATGAAATGTAAATATGAAATATTTGGTTGCATAGTATTATTTTCAACGGCTTTTCAATTACATTTTGCTAGGAG
Organism: Salvelinus fontinalis; assembly: GCF_029448725.1. Classification (NCBI taxonomy): domain Eukaryota; kingdom Metazoa; phylum Chordata; class Actinopteri; order Salmoniformes; family Salmonidae; genus Salvelinus; species Salvelinus fontinalis. The sequence continues at coordinate 5,721,518 of NC_074704.1, forward strand.
GGATAGCCCAATGTCAAAACACAGTTTTAACGTGTCCAAATCAATAACCAATATGCAGAAACAGTTTGGGATAAATTGAAAACCTAACATGTGGTATATACACAAACATCTGCCACAATAATTGTCTTTTGTTAAAACAATCTCCTTATAAACTGCACAAGCACCAGAAACGCTGTTGTTTTGACAAGTAGCAATAAATCACTGATATCGATTAGGGGGGAGATCAGGTTGTACGTGCTGTTGAAACTAACAACAAAAGAAAAACATGGAAATGGGAGATATCTTTTAGCTCACTGGTTAGAGGACAACCTGCAGAAGACAGTCAGCTACATATTGGAGTGATGCATTTAAATTTAGGGGTAGCTAAACAAAGGAACACAACACTTATTTGTCATAACTCATCGATATCATGTTGAAATAAGTTGATTCTGGAAATAATGTGTACATCACTGGTTAGAGGACAACTCTTTTTTTGTTAGTCACTTTGTGTTAAATCACATAAATAGTACTCTTTTAATTCAGAGCCTGGATTTCCCCCAATGAGCCTAATATCCATATCATGTTGAAACCAATTGATAAGGGGGCAAACGTTTAGGGTTCTACATTGTGACATTCTGACTGACTGACTGCAGAGTATATTAATATACTATATATTGAAACATTCTACATTGAGACATTAAAACACTCCTACTACAATGTTAAAACATTCTACATTGTGACATTAATTCATTGATATCATGACACAACTCCTTCATATATACATTTTCTGATATTTGATCAGAGATCTTTTATCAGATTATCTCTGGTCACAGCTAAGAGGTTTCTCTCCTGTGTGTGTTCTCTGGTGTATAGTTAGATGTCTAAAAGTAGAAAAACTCTCCCCACATTGATCACAGCTCAGAATCTCTCCTGTGTGTGTTCTCTGGTGTATAGTTAGATAGCCAGAAGAAGAAAAACTCTTCCCAAATTGACCACAGCTATACGTTTTCTCTCCTGTGTGTGTTCTCTGGTGCACTGTCAGATCTCCAGATTGACTAAAACTCTTCCCACATTGACCACAGCTATAAGATTTCTCTCCTGTGTGTGTTCTCTGGTGTATAGTTAGATAGCCAGAAGAAGAAAAACTCTTCCCAAATTGACCACAGCTATACGTTTTCTCTCCTGTGTGTGTTCTCTGGTGAACTGTCAGATGGCCAGATTGACTAAAACTCTTCCCACATTGATCACAGCTATATGGTTTCTCTCCTGTGTGTGTTCTATGGTGTATAGTTAGATAGCCAGATCGACTAAAACTCTTCCCACATTGATCACAGCTATATCGTTTCTCTCCTGTGTGTGTTCTATGGTGTATAGTTAGATTGCCAGAAGAAGAAAAACTCTTCCCACATTGACCACAGCTATAAGGTTTCTCTCCTGTGTGTGTTCTATGGTGTATAGTTAGATAGCCAGATCGACTAAAACTCTTCCCACATTGATCACAGCTATATGGATTCTCTCCTGTGTGTGTTCTATGGTGTATAGTTAGATTTCTAGAAGTATAAAAACTCTTCCCACATTGACCACAGCTATAAGGTTTCTCTCCTGTGTGTGTTCTATGGTGTATAGTTAGATAGCCAGATCGACTAAAACTCTTCCCACATTGACCACAGCTATAAGGTTTCTCTCCTGTGTGTGTTCTATTGTGTATAGTTAGATAGCCAGATCGACTATAACTCTTCCCACATTGATCACAGCTATATTGTTTCTCTCCTGTGTGTGTTCTATGGTGTATAGTTAGATTGCCAGAAGAAGAAAAACTCTTCCCACATTGAGCACAGCTATAAGGTTTCTCTCGTGTGTGATGTCTTTGATGTATTTTAAGTTTTACTGATGAGGTGAATCTCTTCCCACAGTCAGAGCAGTGGTGAAATTTCTTCCCTGTGGGTCTCCACTGGTGTTTCTTGAGGTGTTCTGATGTGGAGAGACTCTTCTCTGCCTCTTCAGCCTCATGTTGTTGTTGAGGCTCCCCAGAGGATCCACGATAGTCCCGTATCTCTCCGGTGTGAACAACAAAGTCAGACGGTTAAGGGCCCACAAAAGCAGAAATCCACTGTTTATTTGAGGTAAAAGGTAATGCCCAGAGCATACCCATGCAGTTGTACAACAATTGATGTCTGTTAAATTATTTTACAATTATCAGTCAAGACTCAACACAGTCAAGACCTAAGCAGTGTGCCAGACCAGACGACCTTTGGTCTCCAAAAAAGGCCCCTTTCTGTGTTCTGTGCTAAAATTGCAGCACGAGGGCGATGCCCACACAATTTGATTGCAGAAACCGCTAGTTATGGATGTAATATATCTGCCTGGAACAAAAATGGTGAACAAAGATTTTAGTTTTCCACAATGTATTCTGAATATTACAGCGCAAGATCAGGAGTGCTACTCAAGGAAACTCACATTAAGCTATGTGTCGCTAGTTACTAATTCACCACTATGGGGGAAAACTCAGGGGAGTTCTCATAGGCTGACAGCAAAAATAGCCTCCATTTACAGGTTTCTTATGAGTGCATTTCACACTACTTTTGGATAATAACTGTAACACTCGTTTGAATCTCCTGCTTAATATGTTTGTGTTATTGCCGCAAATCAACTGCTTTATACTTATAAAACACTTCAACCAGTAAAATGCTCTTTAGCTAGCGTTGCCATCAGCCTGAAACTGAGGGTTTGTACATTAAGTGTTTAACAAATTGGAGAATAACTTCACCTAACAACAAGATAGACCTACTGTAGGACCCATAACTTCACCCAACAACAACATAGACCTACTGTAGGACCCATAACTTCACCTAACAACAACATAGACCTACTGTAGGACCCATAACTTCACCTAACAACAACATAGACCTACTGTAGGACCCATAACTTCACCTAACAATAACATAGACCTACTGTAGGACCCATAACTTCACCTAACAGCATAGACCTACTGTAGAACCCATAACTTCACCTAACAACAACATAGACCTACTGTAGGACCCATAACTTACCTAACAGCATAGACCTACTGTAGGACCCATAACTTCACCTAACAACAACATAGACCTACTGTAGGACCCATAACTTCACCTAACAACAACATAGACCTACTGTAGGACCCATAACTTCACCTAACAACAACATATACCTACTGTAGGACCCATAACAATAACATAGACCTACTGTAGGACCCACACCTTCACCTAACAATAACATAGACCTACTGTAGGACCCATAACTTCACCTAACAATAACATAGACCTATGACTATAAATAATTTAATATTTACAGGTGAAACATGGAAACTAAAATGTCTTTGTCATGACATTTCATAACCTGATCACCAGATAATTTTGTGAATAATCCCACTAGGCTACTCTGTAATGTGATGTCATTCTAAATGTCCTGAATAACGGAAAATAGCTCTGTGTGTAGTACAATAGCCCATCCATCAAGGAACAATTCTCTACACATTAAGAGCAAAGTATCTCTGTGTCCAAACAGACTAACGAGAACCTACTGTAAATCAAGCAGACAATAACACAATACAAACATCAATTTGTTAGGGATGTTGGATCCAACATGGAGCACGGCATAACTGTCTTTACCAGAGTAATGAATGAAGAAGCACTTTGGTTGTTGTTGCATGTCGTGATGTTTGTCGTTTGACTGGCATTCAGAAAATGATTTCCAGGATCAGCTGATGATACTTGAACATGTGACTGTTACTAAATTGCTACAGTATTAAGAATGATGTGTAATTATTGAACCAGTTATATGCATATCATATTTTCTGGGCCTGGGTAGCAGGCAGTTTAATTTGGGCTTTTCATCCAAAATTCTAAACGCTGCCCCCTACCCTAGAGAAGTTAAGCTCCAGATCTTGGGTCTCGACCCCGCCCTGTGCAACTGGGTCCTGGACTTTCTGACCGGCTGCCCCCAGGTGGCGAAGGTAGGAAACAATATCGTCACCCCGTTGATCCTCAACACTGGGGTCTCCACAAGGGTGCGTTCTGAGCCCTCTCCTGTACTCCCTGTTCACCCATGACTGTGTGGCCATGCACGCATCCAACTCAATCATCAAGTTGGCAGACAAATCTACAGTGGTCGGCTTGATTA